>NC_042969.1:49217308-49243874 GCF_901001165.1 Salmo trutta
TATCAGTTTTATGTTATGTATCTAATGAGGACGCCTCAGTGTCAACTGCCGCAGAACGCTTTGTTGTGTGTGTGTGTTCGCACTAATGTAGCAGTGCCGCTCTGCGCTTCTGAGACCAGACGGATCAAGGACACGGGAAAAGATGAAGGGTGGAGATTAATCCTTTTCTTTTGTTCTCCCTCTTCCTCCCACGTTCCCTCTCTTGTTACTTTTTCAACTGCCCTCCACTCTACCTATTCTCACTCTTTCTTGCTGCCCCCCCTCCCCCCTCCCCCCTTGCCGTCTCCCTTTACCTCTCAGATCTGAACTACTGCGGTACCCACCAGCCCTGTAAGAATGGGGGCACCTGTTCCAACACAGAGCCTAACGAGTACCAGTGTGAGTGCCGAGAGGACTTCCGCGGGCGCGACTGTGATATCGGTGAGTTCATTACTGCTGCAGTATTTCTGCATAGAATTCTGGGAATAATATCAGCACGAAGGAACTTCTAGCACATAGGCAGTTAGTGACCAGATTCATGACTGAATTTGCCTTGTTCTGAGTTTGACTTCTCTCTCTCTCTCCCTCTCCCTTCTCTCTCCCTCTCCCTTCCCCCTCTCTCCCTCTCCCCTGCCGTTCCTCAGTGGAGCATGCATGTCTCTCCTCCCCCTGTGTGAACGGGGCCACCTGTGCGGAGGAACCGTCAGGTTTCAGCTGTGTCTGTGCGGACAACTGGACCGGACACACCTGCGCAGACGGTAATTAGCACCAATCAGCACGGCTGAGATTACCCGTGATTGGAGCAGAGCCAGTGCCAAGATTCAAATCAGTGTCCAGGATGAGACTAATTTACTCAGAACACAAGCAACAGTAATCAGATACAGATAGAAGTCATTACACCACTGGCACAAACACATTAACAACATGGAGTCGCCCCCCCCCCCACCCCTCCCCTCCCCAGTTATTATGTGTGTCAGAGAAAGAGAGAGTGTTCTTACATAAATAGCCCACAAAAAGCAATTGGCGCAGTCACATGCACCCATTACCCATTCTGTGAGACTCGTCCCAGTCCGTGTCTCTTCAAAACAGGTAGAGCTTGCTAAGCTGTGCAGGATAACATGGGGTGTGTTTGGGGTATATGAGGGCCCGTGGGGGTGTATTTTCATCTTTGCCGAAGATTCTCGCCAAGCCAATTAGCTAACAGGCTTAAGTGTTTAAGTTAAGATGAGTGCTTGATCTTAAGTTAGAATACCAATCACCCCTGTCTACCTTCCCCCTTCTTCCCACAAGTTCACAGGGGCCCACACAGCTTGGAGAATGTTCCACTTCACCATTACGGGGGGGGGCGGGGCGGGGGGGGGGGGGGGGGCATTGAGGTCACAAGTGTTTAGGTAGATTACAGGGTCAGTCTGGTCCTGCCTCTGATTCTGAGGCCACAGTCAATAGATCTAGTGATCTCACGTGTGTGTGTGTGTGTGTTTGTTTGTTTGTTTGTTTGTTTGTTTGTGTGTGTGTGCGTATGTGTGTGTGCGTATGTGCATGACGCAGACACAGCGTAAGATAATATGTAATATAGTAAGAAAATATTTGCCATTGAGCAGATGCTTTTATCCTAAGTGACTTAGTCATGTGTAACAGCATAGCTTCCGTCCCTGTCCTCGCCCCTACCTGGGCTCGAACCAGGGATCCTCTGCACACATCGACGACAACCACCCTCGAAGCATCGTTACCCGTCGCTCCACAAAAGCAGCGGCCCTTGCAGAGCAAGGGGAACAACTACATCAAGGTCTCAGAGCGAGTGACGTCACCCGATTGAACCGCTATTAGCGCGCACTGCCGCTAACTAGCTAGCCATCGGTAACACATGATTCATAAATGTTACATCTGGATCAAAGAGGTATCTGTAGAAACATGCAGGGTTCCACTTTGTCTCTTTTTACCCCCATGTTTGTTTATGGTGTAGATCAGCAGACAGTCAGACAGGTACAGCAGATACACACACTGGAAATAATGACTGTGTCACAGGTGCTCTCCCTTCCTCAGTGAGGACAGAGGGGAACCATAGCCCCAGGTCACCAACTCACTCTCCCTCCCTCCCTCCCTGTCTGTATCACTGCTTATTTTGCTTTAACGTGTGTGGGAAAGTACGAGAGTCTGGCTGTGCACAAAGAAAGAAGGCAATTTAGTCTGTCTGTCTCTTTCACTGATTCGTTCTCTCTCTCTTTTTCAATGGACACCATGTTTACAAGAACATTCTCCCTCTCTACCTCCCTGTCTCCCTCTCTCTCTCTCTTTCGTTTTTTATTCCTCTCTCTCTCTCTCTCTCTCTCTCAAGCAATTTCTCTCTCTCCCTCTCAACAAAAATTCTCAAGGCAATTACATTGTAGTAATGATGCCAATTAGAATGGTATTACTCATTGAGCGTTTGTTGACAACATGGCAAACAGCTGAACTATCTATCTACTGTTTGTCACTGGGTGGGAGCACGAAGTCACACACACAACACACACACACACACACTCTGGGGGACAGACTGGCGGTTCGGGTTCTAGGGCATGGATGTCGGAACCACAGCACAGATCAGTTCTTCGACGTGATTTATATATTGGACATTAATTAGAGGGTGCTTTGCTTGTCATTGAGTCTCCCCCTGGGCTGCGGTGGCTTTGAATGGGTTATTGTGCAGGGTTGGGGTAAGGGTCAGGATCATGGAAACTGGTATGACTGTAGGGGTTAGGTAAATGGAAAGGGTTATGAGAGAGGTGCTGACAGATGAGAAATGTACGCCACAGTGGCTCTGCATGGGGGGAAAAAACGATGACCGCATTACTGAACAAATATGCCATGTTTAGCCTATGGGTTCACCCTTCCTACCTCCTTCCCAGCCGGTTGTTTCTACCCTCTCTCTCTTTCTGTCATTTTTTGTTTTATTCCCCCATTCTCTCCATACATTTCTCCCTTTCTCTCCGATTTTAATTACTCTCCAGAGAAGTGGAACGAGGCGTGGCTGCTCTCTCCTCTCCCCTATCCCCCTGTCTCTCTCTCTCTCTCTCTCCCCCTCTCTCTCTCTCTCTCCCTATCTCTCTCCCTATCTCTCGCTCCCCCTATCTCTCGCTCCCCCTATCTCTCGCTCCCCTATCTCTGGATGGGAAAGCGAGCTTAGGAGATCCGGTGAGGTGTGAACAACGTGCAGAAGAGGATTTTATTTATCAGTGTTTGCTCAGGAACCAGAGCAAGAGAATAGGGGAATGAAAACCCAGCCCACGAGCATCCGCATACCAACGCAACGGTTAGGAACACACGTACACATCGCTAACGCACATACAACCGCACGCACATTTGCATAGTTACATTTATATCCGAGCCATTTTTCGCAGCTACTCTAATCTAGAACGACTCATTGTGCGGGCGAATAAGAAAGCTGAAACAACCAGATTAGACGAGCAATAATAGGTCAAACATTCTTAGCGGAAGAAGGGTAAGTAAGAATCACGTTGAACACACCAATTGGTTGGTCGATTAATTGGTCGGTTGTTAGGCGGATTCATATTTTCCATCTCTCCTCAGTGATGTTGAAGTGTAAGTCACTGGTTGTTTTATTGTTTGCTGTATAATCAACTTACGTTCTGGATTAATCGGTTCATTCATTCAGTTCTCTCTCTCTCTCTCCTTTTAGCGGTGCGGCAGTGTGACTCAAACCCGTGTGGGCGCGGGGCGACCTGCCAGGAGTCTCCAGAGGGGTTCCGGTGCCTCTGCCCCCCTGGCTGGACTGGCAGAACCTGCCAACTAGGTCAGTGAGATGGACGCTATGGAACACTAGTTGTCTACAAGAGCGATCGCTTCGGTGTAGATACGTAGTGTATCCACACAAAGCACTTCAAGCTAGAGAATCCAGCCATCAGATCTAACTCAGTATGCGCACAATGTTACACTGTGTCCATTAGACCCAAGTACTCTCATATTGAGAAGAAATTCCCCAAAGCCCTGATGCATATTAGTTCTAATGACAGATGATACTTCAGTAGGGGTTGGGGCACACACACACACACACACACACACACACACACACACACACACAGACACACACACAGACACACACACAGACACACACACACACACACACACAGGCTTGGGGCTCATAAGGTCCGTGGAGACATATTTCAGGATGACAGTCTCCTTATATACCTCTGTGTTGTAGTGATATGTCACACTGACACCTGATAATTCCCTACAGTTCCACTTTATAGCGTGCAGCACATTGCTCACATTCACTCGTTTGCACTCAACACACACACACACACACACACACACACACACACACACACACACACACACACACACACACACACACACACACACACAGCCACACACACAGACACACACACACACAGACACACACACACACACAGACACACACAGACACACACACACACACCACACACTCTTTCTCACCCCTGGTGGTAAAATCCTTATGGGGCTGACAGCAGCAGGGTTTCTATTACCTGACTGTTTCCTGTCTCCTGATTGATGGTGTGAAGTCACACCCTCATCCCCCCCCCCCCCCCCCCTGCTATCAGAGACCACCCTGAGGGGTCTCTCTCAGCTCCAACACTCTGGAGGATGGTGGAGGAGGTGACAGAGACACGAGTGCTTCTATAGCCACACTGGAAGTGGTTCAGCTCCCAGGGGTCTCGTGTAGGAGATGAGACGTCCATACACAGACACACGCAGAGACATACATGCAGAGACACACACGTAGAGACACGCACGCACACACACACAGATACACACACACGCAGAGACATACATGTAGAGACACACACGTAGAGACACGCACACACACATAGATACACACACACGCAGAGACATACATGTAGAGACACACACGTAGAGACACGCACACACACACAGATACACACACACGCAGAGACATACATGTAGAGACACACACGTAGAGACACGCACACACACACAGATACACACACACGCAGAGACATACATGTAGAGACACACACGTAGAGACACGCACACACACACACAGATACACACACACGCAGAGACATACATGTAGAGACACACACGTAGAGACACGCACACACACACACAGATACACACACACGCAGAGACATACATGTAGAGACACACACGTAGAGACACACACACACAGATACACAGACACACGCAGAGACATACATGTAGAGACACACACGTAGAGACACGCACACACACACACAGATACACACACACGCAGAGACATACATGTAGAGACACACACGTAGAGACACGCACACACACACAGATACACACACACGTAGAGACATACATGTAGAGACACACACGTAGAGACACGCACACACACATAGATACACACACACGTAGAGACACACACTCACAAACAGATACACACACACGCAGAGACATACATGTAGAGACACACACGTAGAGACACGCACACACACACAGATACACACACACGCAGAGACATACATGTAGAGACACACACGTAGAGACACGCACACACACATAGATACACACACACGTAGAGACACACACTCACACACAGATACACACACACGCAGAGACATACATGTAGAGACACACACGTAGAGACACGCACACACACATAGATACACACACACGCAGAGACATACATGTAGAGACACACACGTAGAGACACGCACACACACATAGATACACACACACGCAGAGACACACACGTACAGACACACACACACAGATACACACACACGTAGAGACACACACGTAGAGACACACACACGTAGAGACACACACGTACAGACACACACACATAGAGACACACACACGTAGACACACACACACATAGAGACAAACACGTAGAGACACACATATGTAGACACACACACATAGAGACACACACGTAGAGACACACACATAGAGACACACACGTAGAGACACACATATGTAGACACACACATAGAGACACACACGTAAAAACAAACGTAGAGACACACACATAGAGACACACACGTAGAGACACACATATGTAGACACACACGTAGAGACACACACATAGAGACACACACATAGAGACACACACGTAGAGACACACACATAGAGACACACACATAGAGACACACACGTAGAAACAAACGTAGGGACACACACATAGAGACACACACATAGAGACACACACGTAGAGACACACATATGTAGACACACACATAGAGACACACACGTAGAAACACACGTAGAGACACACACATAGAGACACACACGTAGAGACACACACATAGAGACACACACATAGAGACACACACATAGAGACACACACGTAGAGACACACACGTAGAGACACACACGTAGAGACACACACGTAGAGACACACACATAGAGACACACACGTAGAGACACACACGTAGAGACACACACATAGAGACACACACGTAGAGACACACACGTAGAGACACACACATAGAGACACACACGTAGAGACACAATCACACAGATACACGTGTAGACACACATACGCACGCACACACACACAGCCTCTGGCTTAATTGAACTTAATTGGGTTAACATTTTAGTGTCCACAGCCTCTGGCTTAATTGAACTTAATTGGGTTAACATTTTAGTGTCCACAGCCTCTGGCTTAATTGAACTTAATTGGGTTAACATTTTAGTGTCCACAGCCTCTGGCTTAATTGAACTTAATTGGGTTAACATTTTAGTGTCCACAGCCTCTGGCTTAATTGAACTTAATTGGGTTAACATTTTAGTGTCCACAGCCTCTGGCTTAATTGAACTTAATTGGGTTAACATTTTAGTGTCCACAGCCTTTGTCATTGTTGTCTAGTGTGTTTGTTATTTCTCTTTTTAAGAGGTTTATTGCTCTCTGTATGTCTGAGTTGTGCCAGGCTCCTACAAAAGGACTGCTGCTGTAAATTAGCGCCAGCTAAAAGATTGTCCTGAGACCCCACCAGTGATTTTTATTGATGTGTTCTCTCGCTCTCCTTCCCATCTCTCTCCACAGACACCAATGAGTGTGACATGGGTGTGTGTGTCCATGCCCGCTCCTGCCGTAATCTGATTGGTGGATACCTGTGCGATTGCCTGCCAGGCTGGGCGGGGCCTAACTGTGACATCAGTGAGTATGAGGTCGAGGATGGAGCAAGATGGTCCTGTGTGTGCATGTGCGTGTGTGCGAGTGTGCGTGTGCGTGTACCGATCTGTATTTATCTCTGTTCTGTAGGGAACAGCAGCTGCCAGGGGTTATGTCTAAACGGAGGTCGCTGTGAGGACTCTGTGTCAGGCTCACACTGCCTGTGTGTACCTGGTTTCTCTGGGAAGCACTGCCAGACTGGCCCCAGTCCCTGTGATAGCACCCCCTGTCAGCACGGGGGCCAGTGTGTGGACAAGGAGGGCAGGGCGGAGCTGTGTAGCTGTCCCATGGGCTACTCAGGGACCTACTGCGAGGTCAGACTCCATTCTCAGATTCATCATCTTCCTATTGGTTTTCTGAATCCTCCTCACATATTTTGATCTTGTTAATATTTTCCAGATGGTGGTGGATCTGTGCAATCCCAACCCATGCCAGCAGGGGGTGCCCTGTCAGAGTGCCGACGGGGGGTACACGTGTGCCTGCCCCGAGGGTTACTATGGTAATGAGTGCACGAGCCTTAAGGACCCTTGTCATGGCCAACACTGTCCAGGTGAGTCGTAGTGGGACTACGGAGATGATTTTTTTTTCTTCACATTATGTGTGTGTACAGATGTGTTTGTTAAACACGCCTCCCTCTCTCTCTCTCTCTCTCTCTCTCTCTCTCTCTCTCTCTCTCTCTCTCTCTCTCTCTCTCTCTCTGTCTCTCACTAGGTGCCATGTCAGACCCGGCTCGTGGAGGGGTCAATCGCTACATGGTGTTGGTGGGTGTGTCAGCGTTAGTAATGGCGTGCGGCTGCGCAGCCTGCGCCCTCCTCCTCTCCCGTCTCCATCGACGACGGAAAAAGACGCAGGGCGGGCCCCAGGAGGAGGGCATCAACAACCAGAGGGAGTTCGTCACCCTCGTCCGAAACCTGGACCGCCCCGCGCCCCTCCTGCCCCCTCTCACCCCCAACACCACCGCCCACACCCCTGTCCCTGTACAGCGCTTCTGCGAAGAGATCGAGCTCACTCTGCCCCCCTCCCCGGCCCCCTCACACCCCTCCCCTGCACTCAAACCATCAAACCACGCCCCCAAACAGGACATCTCCAACCGTGAGAGGGAGAAGCTCAACCGCTTCCACTACTCAGACAAACAGGAACTGGAGGTGTGACCTTTGGACCTTTCAACTGTCTAGAGGCTTTTATTATTTTGTGCCCGCTTTTCTCTGACCGGGCCCTGGCCCTGGACCCCGGCGCCGTGCCATGTTGCACAGGTTCCTGTGGTGATGACCTCACCCTGACCCATCCCTTCTCTGTGACCGGGCCCTGGCCCTGGACCCCGGCGCCGTGCCATGTTGCACAGGTTCCTGTGGAGATGACCTCACCCTGACCCATCCCTTCTCTGTGACCGGGCCCTGGCCCTGGACCCCGGCGCCGTGCCATGTTGCACAGGTTCCTGTGGTGATGACCTCACCCTGACCCATCCCTTCTCTGTGACCGGGCCCTGGCCCTGGACCCCGGCGCCGTGCCATGTTGCACAGGTTCCTGTGGTGATGACCTCACCCTGACCCATCCCTTCTCTGTGACCGGGCCCTGGCCCCGGACCCTGGCGCCGTGCCATGTTGCACAGGTTCCTGTGGTGATGACCTCACCCTGACCCATCCCTTCTCTCTGACCGGGCCCTGGCCCTGGACCCCGGCGCCGTGCCATGTTGCACAGGTTCCTGTGGTGATGACCTCACCCTGACCCATCCCTTCTCTCTGACCGGGCCCTGGCCCTGGACCCCGGCGCCGTGCCATGCTGCACAGGTTCCTGTGGTGATGACCTCACCCTGACCCATCCCTTTGTGAGCTGATATTGTCATCTGCTAAATGGCATATGTTATTGTTGTAGAATGCTGGGCCTACGAGGTAGCTAAGCAGATCTATTTTGGGGCCTGACCTTGCCAACATCAAGAAACAGCATGGCGGGGAACGTTTTACATCATACCCTTCCGAACTGCTGACCCCGGAGCTAATCTTATGAGGGTTGGCCTTTGAGTTAGAGTCTGGCCTGTGTCTGAGTGTCTCTGTGTTGTATGGGGACTCATGTAGACGGGAACAACTGTGAGGAGCCCTGTGAGCCATTCCCCAGGTTTTAATGTCCCTCTGTAGGCACCCCACTGCCCTGGCTGCCCTGGAAGGCCTGGATAGCCTGTCACCGACATCTGTAACTGGAACTCTACAGGAACTACAGCCCTGCGCTGTTGCCTTGTGGGCTGGGCAGCAACCGACAGGGGATGGAAGGGAAGGGCAAAGTGGTTTTAATTCCAATTAGTCCATTTCCACATTAATTATTGAAGGATAAACTGTGTGTCTGCGTGTGTCTGTGTGAGGTGTGTGTTGGTCTCTGTGTGTCTCTGTGTGTTGGTCTCTGTGTGTCTCTGACACACGCAGACAGCGTGTGTCAGTCTGAGGTGTGTGTGTGTGTGATAAGCATTACAGAGCGTCATGCCTGTTGCAAGGAGAAAGAGAGAAAATGACTGAAGGAGCAAAAGAGAAAAAAAGAATCAATAAACGCAACCTTTAGATAAAAAAGAGGGAAAGGTTAGACAAGAGCGTAGAGCCTCACCCCAATCCATTTCAACCATGAGAGAACTGAGTTCAAACTTATTACACTGTTGCCTGTGCGGTCTCTGTAACACACTGCGGCTGTCAAAGATGTAAGATGTTTTTTATACCTGTGTGTAAAATAGTTCTGTTGTATATATGTTGTACATATTGATATTGTTTTTTTTGTACTGTGGTTTGTCTCTGAATGTCGCTGTTTTACTTTGCTCTATTTGTCCTCTCTCTCCTTCTATTCGTCTGGGGCTGCCAGCAGATGTGGATTGTAATTAAAGTGCATTTACTTCCCAAATCCATGTTTGTGTCGTAGAGTTATTTGTATGTCTCAGATCCAACACAAATGGATCGGTGAATGGATAGCTTTCAACAATCCTGTCGCTGTAGATATGCGAGTTCATCAAGGGAGGTAGAAAGGAAAGACATTTTCAAAGTGTTTGAATGGGTCATGCAGTTCTATGGCTAGTAGCGCCATTCTATTCCACCAGCACTGGGAGTCCAGAGAGGATATTCCATCATGAAGAGCATGGTTCTAAGCCAACATGATCGTGTCACGAGTTCACACAACACACAAACACCTGACCGGCTTTGATTTAATTGCCTGTGAGGGACTTTGTTAGTGTGTAAGTCCCTGTATGTTTATGTTAGAGAGCAAGAGATACTGTAAGTGGGTTCACAATACAGTAAGAATTAATATGTGATTTATATGTGTGTATGTTGTGAGAAAGAGAAAGTGAGTGAGAGGTCAGAGCAGTTACTGAGCAGGCTTTTGACTATGACGAATGTGACCTTTGCCCTTCTCAGACAGGCTATAGGGTGGAAATGACCATGGGCTTCCCGTCCCCACCCTGGCCACAAGGAAATGTAGGAAATAGAGTTTCTACCCAACACGCACGCACGCACACACACACAAAATCACTGCATTGTAAAGACCTCTTCACACCTGCTGTGCAGCTCAGGATGACTCCATAACCCACCCATCATCAACCAAGCAAAGGTCAAAGTTCCTCATTGTACAAAGTTTCAAGTTCCTCGTTCCTCATCAATCATCCATTGATTTTGCTACCATACTAATGCAGGGTATATATCACACATTCCATTTATGGTGATGTATCCTATTGTGTGTACTGGTACTCGAGTGTGTTTGTCCACTTGGCGTCTCATTGGTGCCTGTATGTCCGCCCCTGCAGCTTTGAATCCATGAACTAGGGGTCAAGGTTAAAATCACAGAGGGTGGTTTTAATGTTTCTGCTAGTTCCTCTAGGTCTATTTTGAGGAGCCAGAGACCACTAGCTGTTGGAAACCAGCAGTTTCCATTCTGGCCTCCCGATATTCTTGTCAGAAATTCGCTTTGAGGGTGGTTGAAAGTAGTGATAAAATGATAACGTTTCCTACGGGTTTCCTTGTGGTTCTGTTTCAATTCATGTTCTACTCTTTTTGGCCATTTTCTGGTGTTTTGTGGTGGGAAACGGTGAGGTTCGAGAATAATATGCCAATGCTGTAACTGATAGATGTTAGGCTTGAAATGTTTGAACAATTATATATTTTTTTGTGGAGCTTGCATTCAATTGCCACTCCCTGTTGCACACAACAAGCTTCCTGTCACAAGGGGATTTATGGTTGATTTAAGAACCCGGTTACTTTATTTGGCACTGAATAGGAACTTACTATAGTCTTTTTTTACCTCTTGAAATGGGAAAATGTGTTTTTTATCAAGGTGAAAATGCGTTCTTCATGCAGAAGGTTAAAATTAGGTGAAATCAAACTTAATTTTTTTAAACAAGTTAGGCTGCACTTCTTAAAAGGCACAGAATCGGTGGAACAACCCCCTTTTCAATATCAACATAACTCACAAGTGTGGGATAGGTATGATAAATATAAACCATTTGTCCCTCAAAGGTGGAATTTTTGGGAGATATTTCTGTTCTTCAATATGTGGCAACTCCAACTGAATATGAACACTACAGATCTCACTTTCTTCATATTACCATTCAAAGCAGCAGGGCAGGTAGAATCATATCAAAAGGGTACTCAATGAGTTTTGCTACAGCTTCATCATCTGGCAATGACTTCAGAGGAATGAGAGAATGATTAGGTAAATGAACCACAAAGAAAGGACAGGTTATGTAGCGCCATCTGGTGGCCAATAAAGGTAGTCATTTTGTTAGCGGAAAAAAACTTTTGCTTTTATATTAGTTTGCAACACTAACTATTCATATGTGGCTTAGTGCCAGTAAATGAATTGTTCATATAATTTTTACTTTATTAAATATTTGTTTAAATACAGAAAATTTGCCAATCAATCAATAGTGAGCTTCACTTGAGTTTATCTGCAGATTTTCAATACAAGTCTAAACACCGGGCTTGTAAAAAAAGGCTGTCCTACTCCCCTCCTCTCTACCTAACTTCCCCTCACAGTCCCCTTGGTTTCCCTTAAGTCCCATTAGTTTGGCTGCGCAGTCTAACTTAGTTGTCACTCATCCATTATAGCGATGCCATTCCATTCATCATGGATGACACGTCTGTGTGTAGGAACGGACCAAGGCGCAGCGTGAATATCGTTCCACATCTTTATTTGAATGTGAAACTTAGCAAGACAAACAATAAACAAAACAACAAATCGTGACGAAGAGGTGCAACATGCACTAACTCAAAATAATCTCCCACAAAACAAAGGTGGGAAAAACAACTACTTAAATATGATCCCCAATTAGAGACAACGATGACCAGCTGCCTCTAATTGGGGATCATCCAAAAACCCCAACATAGAAAAACAGAAACTAGAACCAAACATAGAAAAGTAAACTGGAATAAACCCCCCAGTCATGCCCTGACCTACTCTACCATAGAAAATAAGAGCACACTATGGTCAGGACATGACAATGGATGTCAAAATTTCCATAAGAAATATTGGGGCAGCTGTAAAAAAAAGCCTTCCTGCTCCTTCCTCTCTATCTAACTTCTCCGGCGATGACCCTCTTGTCCCCTGAAGAATGTCTGGTTGAACGGTTACATTGTAGTACTGTCGTCGTGTGGTAGAACAGATACTTTGTCCGTCCTTTCCTAGCCCATGTTTACATCTGCAGCTGCTAATTCAAAGGCTAGGAGGTATCACTTCTTTAGTGAATAAGAGTTCAAAGTTCATACCAAGTTGCCATACTTTGAGCTCACGCTGATACAGTTTATGTCATCCTATTATCAGTAATAACATCTCAGACGGCAACTGATCTGACAATCATATTCTTTAAGTACCAATGGATATTTTCAACTGGTTGGATTACCAAAATATGATTCCGTTCCCCACCTTTTGATGTCACCAGACTCTCTCTCTATGGTAACAAAGGGCTTTCCAAGAGTCACTCTGTAGAATAGAGAGAGAGGAAAGAGGGAAAGATATTTATGGGGGTCCTAAACCTCACCAACAGGCCAATGTCATGACAGTGTTGTGGGTATACTTTCCAAGTTACAGTATTTCCTTTATAACATTTTTAATGACATCACAAAATAACAAATAAAATTACATTAGTGTTCTACAGTTCGCCTCTGACCATTCCCCACGTTCTATGTTAGAAATACTGTTCCAGTAGTTGCTTTTGAAAGTGTCCGAGTTTCAGCAGGAAAAAGGTCTGCTGAGACAAAGCACATTCCTTTGGTGAATTTGGAGAGGGAGAGCCTGGATCTTCGCCCTTGATTTACAACAGGATGTGAGTTGTTAATCCCCACTAGTTATTTCCATCCCCCTATTCGGGTGAGAGGGGGTATGATTGAAGTTATTCACTGCAAAACTGATCTGACCTATATGGATTCTCATGAACAGTCATGACATACCAAAGAAGAAGGAAAATAACCTACACACCATTTTGACAACATCCCGCTAACTCAGAGTGAGGAGATGGGGTTAGCAGAAGGTGATTCCGACAACGGAGAAGATGGCGGAGATGGATGCTGAGTTCGAATCAAGCAGCGAGTCGAGTAAAGGTGGTGAAGATGAATGTTCTGAATGGACAACAGTAGTATCAAAAACTGGAACAAAAAGGAAATTGTCTAAAATTGGAGTGGAGGATACATGTACGAATGATAATGAATCGCTTCTTGTTGGGATGTGTTTGTTGAGTAAGCATGCATATGTGGGAGACCCGTTTGAGGTGTCAAAAATTGTGAAGTATGCGCTTGGAAAAGTGGAGTCTCAGAGTGACAAGGAGTGGTCTTATTTTGATTCAGTGGATTTCTGAAGAACAGAGGAAGATTGCAGTTGGCTTCAAAAGAACAGAACGTTTGTGTTTTGAACTTTGGAGTAGAGCACCCGTCAAAGGAGTCATCTCAGGAGTGACGACGGATGTTCAGGTTGAATACCTGAAGAGAATTCCTGGGGTGGTTGGTGCCCGGTGTGAATAGAGAAAAAGAAGAAAGCCTGTCATCCTGTTGTTTTTTCATAAAGAGCAAATACCAACGCATGTGGTTGGTTGTGTAAGATATGCTGTAAGAGCTTCCGTCCCCAAACCACTACAGTGTAAGAATTGTAAAGGATATGTCCATGTTTCAACAGACGGACAGAGTATACTGAAGAATGGTGTGTAGAAGGGCAACGGTGTTGCAATTGTGGTGGGGATCATGATCCTGAGTTCCTGGAGTGCCCTATAAGGGTGAAGGAGATTGAGGTGGCAAACGATAGAGCGCTCAAACTAATCTCCTATGCGGAGGTGATTAAAACAATTAAGAAAACAAGTGACACTGCTGAAGAAAAAGGTGGATTTTGTTGCGTTCATTGCCACAGTTATACACTGTAAGGCACGAGTCTCAAAGAAGTGTAAGAAACTGGACATTACTATGGTTGCGGCCATCCTTGGGACTTAAGGATTTTACATCTGAAGACATGCAAGGTGTACTGGCTCCGGAAGACCCTGCCTCCCAGGTTCCCCTTGAGCCTGTGTAGGGATCAGATCTGGGGGGGGGGGGGGGGGGGGGGGGGGTTTACGTTGTGGTTTTATTTATACATTTTTTGTCGTTTTTTAGTAGTTTGTCCAGTTTTTGGGGAATCCTGTTTCCATCCTGAACAGTAGGTGGCGGGATGCACATTAAATTGTGTGATCGTCAATATACCATAGAAAACTCAGTGTGTGCTTCCGGTCTGAAAGGAGGTGTAACCGTGACGACTTCGGCTGGTACCGCTCAACCGAACAATCTGGAGAAATAATTCAAGTGTGTGTTGGAGAACTACAAAAACAGGTATACCGATACGTGCCTAAAATCAACTAAATTAATGATTGCATGTATTGTATTCATACACAATCTTTCGTGTGCATTATTCCAACCACACATGGAGGCCCCCCATTGCTAGCTAACATTAGCTGAATGGCTGGCTAGCTAACACGTTAGTGGGCCAGAAGTCATTGCGTTTAGTAGCTAGCAATTTGTGGCAAATTCAGGAAACTAAAACCTATTTTCTGCAGACAGGGTGTTTTAAGTCTCCAAAACAAATCTTGCTTTACTAGTATAGCTAGGTAATGTTAACTAGCTAGCGTGCTAGACTTGTACCTTTAGTGACGAACACGGTGTTTACCATGTTGTTTTGGTTGCAACACGGTGCCCTGTAGGGTCAGGGCTCAAATAAAATTGTAAATGTCACATACTTCGTAAAGAATAGGTGTAGCATAACAGTGAAATGCTTACTTACGGGCCCTAACCAACAATTTAGAGAAATAATAACAGGAGGGATAAATACACAATGAGTAACGATAACGTGGCTATATACACGGGGTACCGAGTCGATGTGGAAGTGTACGAGGTGATCACAGTTTATTTGTCACATGCGCTGAATACAACAGGTGTAGACCTTACAGTGAAATGCTTACTTACAAGCCCTTAACCCACAATGCAGTTTTAAGAAAAATACTTTGAAAAAAAGAAAGAAATTAAAGTAACAACTAATTAAAGAGCAGCAGTAAAATAACAATAGCGAGGCTATATACAGGGGGTACCGGTTAGTCGATGTAATTGAGGTAATATATACATGTGGGTAGAGTTAATGAAATTACTTATGCATAATTAATAGTAGAGAGTAGCAGCAGTGTAAAGGAGGGTGGCGGGCAATGATAGTAGTCTGGGTAGCCATTTGATTAGATGTTCAGTACTCTTATGGCTTGGGGGTAGAAGCTGCTTTGAAGCCTCTTGGACCTAGACTTGCGGTAGCAGAGGGAACAGTCTATGACTAGGGTGGCTGGAGTCTTTGACAATTTTTAGGGCTTTCCTCTGACACCGCCTGGTATAGAGGTCCTGGATGGCAAGAAGCTTGGCCCCAGTGATGTACTGGACTGTACGCACTAACCTCTGTTACGGAGCAGTTGACATACCAGGCAGTGATGCAACCAGTTAGGATGCTCTCAATAGTGCAGCTGTAGATCTTTTTGAGGATCTGAGGACCCATGCCAAATCTTTTCAGTCTCCTGAGGGGAAAAAGGCGTTGTCGTGCCCTCTTCACGACTGTGTGTGTGTGGACCATTGGTCATTCCATGTAATTTTTCAGCAAACCATGACACCCACCATCTCAAATTTTTCAGAAATTGTTTAGCGTTCCTGAGACATTTTGTTGTAATTTAATTTCATCTCTGAGAAATGAAGCTAATTGATTGAACATAAATTGGCCATTTTTCATTTATAGGATTCAGATAATATTCAACAAATATAGTACCCAACATCCGTTTATGACCAAACGTCTTCCTACACTTAAGACATGAGGAATGTAATAAAATTATCAAAAATTGAGAAATGAATTTTGATGGAGAAATGGGCTAGTGACTAAAATGTTGTGACAACACTAATAAAATAATACAATTATAAACCGTTGCTTTGCAGTCATGTTTTTCAATACAATTATTACCAATATGTGTTTTAGTACCATTAAACCCAACCTAATACCATTACAAAACACTTTACAGTGTGTGTTTGGGATTTTTCCCATTGAATACCATTAGATAACATTGAAACCATTAGAATTGCTGTATGCTTATGGTTTGCTTGTTCGCATGGAATTGTCTAACTAATCCATTCCTTTCTTTAATGGGAAAAAACCCAGGGGCCGTTTCCTGGACTCAAATTAAGCTTAAGAGAAGGACAAACTGAATTGCTTTCATGGATGACTGGCTTGAACTGTGATGATGACCGCACAATTTATTTTCATCATGAGCAAAAGCTATTGGTATTCTACCCAATGTTTCAAATAAAATGTTGTGATCCAAGGTCTGGGTTTTACAAAAGCATCGCAGCACTAAGATAGTCTTTCGTTCATTTCGTTTTGATGTAATTAAGATGATCTTACAGTTATGATGCTTTTGGGAAACACAAAATGGATAAAAGTAGCGGAACAGCGGCATCTAGTGGGCAAAACATGGAACTTTCTCACATTTATGGTAAATAATGCAAGTGACTGAAATCGTTTTTTTCGTAAAGAGAAATTAGCCATCACCCGATTCGCAGGGAATACATTACATAGTATGGAGAAGCATTACTCCTAGCAGCAGCTCAATACTACTTGTCAGACATGGAGAACTGATACTGTATATTGGTTGTTGCGGCGGGGGATCTATGGGTGGCTTTTGATACATTTTATTGGATTCCTGGTGTCTTACTCATTGTTAGGAAGAATTATGGTCCAAATCAGATGTCGGGTACTATATTTATTGAAGATAATATAAATCCTATAAATTAAAATGGCCAATTTCAAATCAAATTTGATTGCTTAGCAGATGTTATTGCGAGTGCTTATGCTTCTAGATCCGACAGTGCAGCAATATCTAACAATTCCACAACAAAACCTAATACACACAATCGAGTAAAAGAATGGGATAAGAATATATAAGTATAAAATATATGGATGAGCAGTGACAGAGTAAAGAATAGATAGTGAAGGATACATTATATACAGTTGAAGTCTGACATTTACATACACTTAGGTTGGAGTCATTAAAACTCGTTTTTCAACCACTCCACAAATGTCTTAACAAACTATAGTTTTGGCAAGTTGATTAGGATATCTACTTTGTGCACGACACAAGTAATTTTTCCAACAATTGTTTACAGACAGATTATTTCACTTATAATTCACTGTATCACTATTCCAGTGGGTCAGAAGTTTACATACACTAAGTTGACTGTGCCTTTAAACAGCTTGGACAATTCCAGAAAATGATGTCATGGCTTTAGAAGCTTCTGATAGGCTAATTGACATTATTTGAGTCAATTGGAGGTGTACCTGTGGATGTATTTCAAGGCCTACCGTCAAACTCTGCCTCTTTGCTTGACTACCCAAAACGTTACCCAAAACGTTTGACCCAAGTTAAACAATTTAAAGGCAATGCTACCAAATACTAATTGGGTGTATGTACATTTCTGACTTACTGGGAATGTGATGAAAGAAATAAAATCTGAAATAAATAATTCTCTATTATTCTGACATTTCACATTCTTAAAATAACGTGGGGATCCTAACTGACCTAAAACAGGGAATTTTTACTATGATTAAATGTCAGGAATTGTGAAAAACTGAGTTTAAATGTATTTGGCTAAGGTGTATGTAAACTTCCGACTTCAACTGTACATATGAGATGAGTAATGCGAGATATGTAAACATTCTTAGTGGCATTATTAAAGTGACCAGTGTTCCATTTATTAAAGTGTTCTGTGATTTCAAGTCTGTATGTAGGCATGTATGTGTTAGTGATAGCTTTTTAACAGTCTGATGGCCTTGAGATTGAAAAACAGCTTCTATCTCTCTCTGTCCCAGCTTTGATGCACCTGTACTGACCTCGCCTTCTAGATGGAAGCGGGGTGAACAGGCAGTGGCTCGGATGGTTATTGTCCTTTATCTTTTTTGCCTTCCTGTGACATTGGGTGTTGTAGGTGTCCTGGAGGGCAGGTAGTTTGCCCCCGGTGATGTGCAGACCGCACCACCCTCTGGAGAGCCTTTGCGGCTGTGGGCGGTGCAGTTGCCGTACCAGGCGGTGACAGCCCGACAGGATGCTTTTGTGCACCTGTGAAAGTTAGTGAGGGTTTTCGGTGTCGAGGCAAAATCTGAGGTTGAAGAGGCACTGTTGCTGTCTGTGTGCATGGACCATTTCAGTTTGTCGGTGACATGTACACCGAGGAACATAAAACTTTCCACCTTCTCCACTGCTGTCCCATCTGTGGATAGGGGGGTGCTCCCTTTGCTTTTTCCTGAAGTCCACGATCATCTCTTTTGTTTTGCTGACATTGATGTTACTTTCCTTACACAACACTCCGAGGGCCCTCACCTTCTCCCTGTAGGCTGTTTCGTTGTTGGTGATCAAGCCCACTACTGTTGTGTTGTCTGCAAACTTGAGGATTGAGTTGGAGGCGTGTATGGCCACGCAGTCACGGGTGAACAGGGAGTACAGGAGGGGGCTGAGAACTCACCCTTGTGGGGCCCCAGTGTTGAGGATCAGAGGAGTGGAGATGTTTCCTACCTTCACCACCTGGGTGCGGCCCATCAGGAAGTCCAGGACCCAGTTGCACAGTGCAGGGTCGAGACCCAGTGTCTCAAGCTTAATGGTGAGTTTGCAGGGTACTATGGTGTTAAATGCTGAGCTGTAGTCAATGAACAGCATTCTTACATGGGTATTCCTCTTGTCCAGATGGGATAGGGCAGTGTGATGGTGACTGCATCGTCTGCGGACCTATTAAGCAAATTGAAGTGGGTCTAGGGTGACGGGTAGGGTGGAGGCGATGTGATCCTTGACTAGTCTCTCTACGCACTTCATGATGATAGTGAGTGCTACGGGGCGATAGTCATTTAGTTCAGTTACCTTAGCTTTCAAAGGAACAGGAACAATGGTGGCCATCTTGAAGCATGTGGGAACAGCAGGCTGGGAAAGGGATTGATTATGTCCGTAAACACACCAGCCAGCTTGTCTGCCTATGCTCCAAGGACGCGGCTAGGGATGTCGTCTGGGCTGGCAGCCTTGCGAGGGTTAACACGTTTAAATGTTTTACTAACATCGGCCACGGAGAAGGAGAGCCCACAGTCTTTGCTATCAAGCCATGACGATGGCACTGTATTGTCCTCAAAGCGCGCAAAGTTGTTTAATTTGTCTGGAAGCAAGACGTCGATGTCAGCGACAGAGCTGGTTTTCTTTTTGTAATCCGCGATTGTCTGTAGACCCTGCGACATACGTCTTGCGTTTGAGCTGTTGAATTGCGACTCCACTTTGTCTCTATACTGACTTTGCTTGTTTGATTGCCTTACGGAGGGAATTACTACACTGTTTGTATTGGGCCATATTTCCAGTCGCCTTGCCATGATTAAATGCGGTGGTACGTGCTTTCAGTTTAGCATGAATGCTGCCATCAATCCACAGTTTCTGGTTAGGGATGGTTTTAATAGTCAGTGGGTACAATATCTCCTATACACTTATAAACTCCCTTACCGAGTCAGCGTAAACGTCAATGTTATTATCTGAGGCTACCCGGAACATATTCCATTTCACGTGATTGACGCAATCTTGAAGCGTGGAATCCGATCAGTCAGACCAGTGTTGGATAGACCTAAGCATGGGCGCATGAAACTGTGGGTTTGCACAACCAAAGAATTTAAACACAAGCTGTCAGAAACCGCCTCAGTGAAGCTCATCTACGTGCTCGTTGTCCTCATCAGAGTCTTGAGCTGACTGCAGTTTGGCGTCGTAACCGACTTCAGTGGGAAAATGCTAACCTTCGATGGCCACTTGCATGCTGGGAAAGTGTGTTCTTCACAGATGAATCGTGGTTTCAACTGTACCAGGCAGACTGCGTATATAGCGTGGGTGAGCGTTGTGAACAGAGTGCCCACATGGTCTGGTTATGGCATGGGCAGACACAAGCTAGGGACAAGGGAAGTTTCAATGCACAGAGATATCGTGACGAGATCCTGAGGCCCATTGTCGTGCTATTCATCTGCCGACATTGCCTCATGTTTCAGTATGATCATGCATGGCCTCATGTCGCAAGGATCTGTACATAATTCCTGGAAGCTGAAAATGTCTGTTCTTCCATGGCCTGCATAATCACCAGACATGTCAACCATTGAAGAGGAGTGGAACAACATTCCACAGGCCACAATCAACAGCCTGATCAATTATGCGAAGGAGATGCGTCACCTTGCCTGAGGCAAATGGTGGTCACACCAGATGCTGATTGGTTATCTGATCCACACCCCCTACCTTTTTTTTAAGGTATCTGTGATCGACAGATGCATCTGTATTCCCAGTCATGTGAAATCCATAGATTAGGGCCTAATGAATTTATTTAAATTGATGGATTTCCTTATATAAACTTTAACTCTGAAGTCTTTATTGCTGCACTTTATATTTTTATTCAGTGTAATATGGTATTGGTTCTGTCCTGTCTCCTCACAGCCACCGTGCCCCGCCGCGCCCCCACACCCAGCGGAGCCGTCATGTGGCAGGAGGCCCGCAAACATGAGCGCAAGCTGCGCGGCATGATGGTGGACTACAAACGCCGCGGCGAGCGCCGGCGAGAGTACTACGAGAAGATCGTAAGTCACCCAGGCGCGCTGTTTTGTTTTTGCTTTTCTTTGCATAGCTCATTACACTAATCATCCTGATCTGCACAACTTCATATAATCTGGTGTTTTAGTGCTGGGCTGGAACTAAAGCCAGAGTGGACCAGAGTTGGTGATTTTTACTGGATGAGGATTCACCTGCTCTGGTCTCCTCCCCTGTCCTTCCTTTCACCCTTTCCTCTCCTCTACAGAAAAAGGACCCGGCTCAGTTCCTTCAGGTTCACGGCCGGGCCTATAAGATCCATCTGGACTCGGCCGTGGCGCTCGCTGCAGAAAGCCCCATCAACATGTGAGGAAACACGCATGAGTACAACACACACAAGACATGCATGTGCATACATGCCACCATGTCTTACTCTTACATACGCATGATATAATACTGTCACACAAATACTATTTCTGCACATCACGCACTCACACCGCCTGAGAATACTAATCGTGATGTTATGTTCTCTGTTGTAGGATGCCCTGGCAGGGAGACGCCAACAACATGATTGACAGGTTTGACGTGAGGGCACACCTGGACTTCATACTCACCTACACCCCTCCGCTCCTCAACACAGCGTAAGTGTGACAGGTCTCTCCTTCAGACTTCCTACCTTATTACGCCACTCTAGTAACGTCCTCACTGAAATTGATTCTAATCGTACACACACACGTCGATTTGTTGCGGTTGTTTGATGAAATGTGATATGAAAGGTCAAATGTGTTATGTGGGACCACCACCGTTTTTCGTCAAACATATTGAAGTGTTCCGTTTGGGTTGCAGCACCCCAGAACAGGAGTCGGAGGAGAGGAAGTGCAACTATGAGCGTTACAGAGGCCTAGTGCAGAATGACTTTGCCAGCAGTGAGTATCCGCCGGTGTTGGTAATGCCATGTCTCTTGTGCTTCCCTCCCATTGGGTATATTGTGTTTCTCAGTGTTCTCTAACCTCCTGCTGTCCCTCTGCAGTCTCTGAGGAGCAGTGTTTGTACCAGATCCAAATGGACGAGCTCTATGGTGGTCTGCAGAGGCCAAATGAGGACGAGAAGAAAAAGTTAGTCCTGTCCCATCTTTTCACGATCTCCTCATTCTCTATTTATGACTTATAGAAGTATACTCGTATTTAGATTATTTGTATTGATTATGAGTAAGCCCCTAGCTTTTTAATTTAGGCTTGCCAAGGAGAAGGCCACCATTGGCTACACATACGAGGACAGTACTGTTACGAAGCCTGGGGAGGAAGAAGAGAAAGGGGAGGAGGATGACACTGACAACAGCGAATCAGAGGAGGACGAGGGTATTCCAGACATTGGTGAGTTCTCGTACCTTCTCACCCACAAACTGTAAGTATGAGTGGTTGGGTTGAATGGACATTGGGCTTGTTTGACATTGCAGCCGACTGACTGATCTAGAAATGACGTTGCATCAAAAATAATATCAATTATTATTTGTAGAGCAGTCGGTCACAATTTACCCATAATGTATCATGTTGACTGCAATTTTGAACAAGCCCAGAAAATGGTCATGTATGTGGGATGTGAGTGCATTATTTTCTTATATCATTTTGTCGTGTGTGTTTCAGACGTGGAGGTGGACGTTGACGAGCTCAACACGGAGCAGGAGTTGGATCTGAACAAGATGGCCACTCCATATGGAATGGCAGAGGGAGATTTTGTCAGGTCAGTTTACCTGCGCCCATTATAGACTATGCGTTTCGCTACAATTATATTTGTCAACATTACATTATCGCTGCAAATGCCTGTCATAATTTTTTTTCGCTCTTACGTTGCTTCATGTTGCATTTTATTTTATTTTTTTATTTCATGCTTCTAGTAAATGACCAGTTCCTTTCGTAGCGTATTTTAACAAAGGTTAAAGAGTAAAAAGTCTGCTGTTATATACACTGTGTTAACTGGCTGACTGTTTGACAGGATGCTGAGGAAAGACAAGGATGAGCTGGAGGCCATTAAACATGCCAAGGCTCTGGAGGCAGAGAAGGCCATGTACTCGGTAAGAAAGAATCGGTGTGTGTGTTGCTGTTATGTCAATGATTGTTGGTAGGGCCTTTCCCCTGATGATGCCACTGACTGTTTGTGTGACCCTCAGGGCCGTCGCTCTCGCAGACAGAGGAGGGAGTTCAGAGAGAAGAGACTGAAGGGCAGACAGATCAGCCCACCCAGGTAAACAGAAGTTTATACCATGGTTGGGTTCAATTCAGGAAGTACACAGAAATTCCAATTCTGTTCATTGCTTTTGTCGTTTGAATTTGGTTTGCTTTCTGAATTTACTTGGTATGAAATGGAATGGACAACCAACCCTGATTTTGTTGTTGTTCGATATGGGGTAACTCACCTCATCCACTACCAATGTGTAGCACACACATGGTACGAGACACACTGTGACACCTCTTTAAACCCTTTCTCTGTTTATGATCTCCAGCTATGCCAGGAGAGACAGCCCAACCTACGATCCCTACAAACGGTGAGCGGGAGACCAACCATTTAACTTTCTGTTGAAGGTTTTCACTTTAAAAGCCCATCTAATAGTATGTTTTGACTAGGAACGTAATGGCAGTCATCCTTTTGTCAGTGCTAACAACTCAATATGAACTGCTTGCTAGTGAGGTTTGAGGTCACCCTTTTAATCAGTAGAGAACACTGATGATTCTCCCTTCCCGGGCAGCGCGATTGGTCGCTTAGTGGTTAGAGCTAGTTTGAATCCCCGAGCCGGCTAGGTAGGAGCGTCTGCCCTTGCACATGATGCGAAATGCATCATACTGTGACACTTTCTGTATTTTGAAAGTTCTATATCTTGAAAACGTGATTGCTGGCATGCAAGCCACTTTGGGACTGTATCAACAGTGGACTAGTGAAACAAATACCAAAACAGTTTGAGTGGAATTTTCCTTTACCTCGTATTTAGTCCAGCGTTGCCGTCAATAATGGCTGATCCCTGGCCTTGAGCCCACTCTCCGAGGGTGGGCTCAATTTCACACCACACGCTTGTACATGTGTGAAACAGGACAAATATAAGCAGCCCTATTTTATTTTTTTATTTATTTGACCTCCTTCCTCTCTCCCTCAGGCCCCAGTCGGAGTCCAGTTCGGAGTCGCGGTCCCGCTCTCGTTCCCCGGGCCCAGAGAAGATCACCTTCATCACCAGCTTCGGAGGCAGTGACGAGGAGGCTGCCGCTGCAACTCAAGCTCCACCCCCTGTCCACACCCCCGCCAACTCGCTGCACCACCCCGCAGGTCATAGCAGGGGCTCCCGGTCGGTAGCTTTCCCCTTCTGCTTTCCATTGGTTGTTTACTCCTGTCAGTCATGTTGCTGTCCATTTGACTACAGCTGTAAAGATTTGGGCTTTAGAGATTTTGGTAGGTGAAGTGGAGCTCAGATTTAGGTTAGTAAGTTTGACCTGAACAGTTTATAATCCTAATAGTGACATTTTAAAGATGCGTGTTAGTTTGTGCATCCCAAACAGCAAATTCTGCATGTTGTTCTTCATGGTGAATCAATTAGATTGTGTACTTCTTCACATTAAAAGCTGCACTAGACAACTTAGTACCACTTTTAAAGGC
The DNA here is from genome assembly GCF_901001165.1 of Salmo trutta. NCBI lineage: Eukaryota > Metazoa > Chordata > Actinopteri > Salmoniformes > Salmonidae > Salmo > Salmo trutta. Next base: position 49,242,145 of record NC_042969.1, read on the forward strand.
ACCATGAGGTAAGGGGTAAGGGAAAACATATATGGCATGTACGCCATGTGTCAATGATCAGTATGGTTCACAAAGAAGCAGAATTGCTTAAGTCCTAAGCTCTGGTCTACCTGTGTGGTTACATGATTTTACAAAAAACGTGCAGCACTATCAGTCCAATGTAGATCAAAACCTGAAATAAAAATGAGTCCAAGCAGACATTAGGGTTAGAGCAGCCTGTGGGTCGTTGCTAATACCTCAGTATGTGTCTCTGTTCAGCAGACGCCGCTCTTCCTCCAGCCCTTCCTCTTCCACCCACTCTTCCACTCATCGCTCCTCCTCTCGTTCCTCCTCTCACTCACGCCGCGACAGACGCCGAGGAGGTGGGAGGGACAGACGGCATTCCCGCTCCCGGTCGAGGCGGCGCTCCGACTCGCGGTCCCGGGGTAGAGGAGCCAACGGAGGAGGAAGAAGGGGGTCACGGAGGAGATACGACCGGACACAGTCCCGCTCCAATGACCGAGATGGAGACCGGGAGAGGGACAGGGAGCGAGACGGGGACGTGGGACGTCGCTTCGCAGCACGCAGACGCACACGGTAAGGCAGCCTAGACGACCATATTTATCTATTTTGGACCCCTTTTTCTCCTCAATTTTGTGATATCCAATTGGTAGTTACAGTTTTGTCCCATCGCTGCAACTTCCGTACGGGGTTCTCCCGGTCACGGCCGGCTGCGACACAGCCTGGGATCGAACCCGGGTTTTGTAGTGACGCCTCTAGCGCTGCGATGCATTGCTTTAGACAGCTGCGCCTCTTGGGAGGCCCCTCAATACGACTTTCCTAACCTAAGTAAATCCTGAACGTAATGTATTTTAAAAATCCTACCACTTACATGAACCGGTGAGCTTTTCGATGTTGTGCTGATCACATCTGTCTGCTCGACTTCCAGGTCCCGCTCTAACTCTCGGCAGGGGGACCGTGCCAGGCAGGGGGGTGGGGGGCGGACTTCAGGAGGCCATCAGAGGGGGGTCAGCAGCAGCAGTCCTAGCCCCTCCCAATCCCCCCAGCCCAGCTGTACCCCTTCCCCCTCACACAGAGGAGGCCCGCCCTCTGCCACTGCACTCTGTGACAAGCTGAGAAAGTGAGTCCACTGACACCTACATGCATAAACACACTGGAGATCTTTCACGGGTTCAAAAAAGTTGGACCCGTTCCAAAATAGACCTGGGGCTTTCCCGCCCAAACCCAATATGCATAAATACAATTTCAAAATATGAAGACCTGTTCTAAAAGTACCCAAGAACAACTAGACCCGTTCCATATAGACCTGGTCGGATCCAGAACCGGTCCGGCTTAGGGAATCAGCCGAAAAGTCCATTTTAAGCTACTTTATTAACCGGAGCTGATAAGCAAGGGGGAGAGTGGGGTGCCGCTGTAGCAGGGGCCGTGCTGTGCGTGTACTCTGAGTGTGTGAGCGAGTGACACAGGGAGGAGGGAGTGACACAGGGAGGAGGGAGTGACACAACCAAGCCGAAGGAAGGAGGGAGGGAGAGACCGGAGGGAGGGAGGGAGGGAGAGACCGAGGGAGGGAGGGAGAGACCGGAGGGAGGGAGGGAGGGAGAGACCGGAGGGAGGGAGAGACCGAGGGAGGGAGAGACCGGAGGGAGGGAGCGGAGGGAGGGAGAGACCGAGAGACGGGAGGGAGGGAGGGAGAGACCGGAGGGAGGGAGGAGACGGGAGGAGAGACGGGA
>NC_042969.1:49243974-49433974 GCF_901001165.1 Salmo trutta
CCCCCCCCCCCCCCCACAAAGGCCACTGTGCACACAGAGAATGGAAATCATATGAAATGTCTTTTGACTGCCCCTCTCTGTGGAGCTCCCATTTTAAATGGTGGCCTTACCTCCCCCTGAATGTAGTGTAGAGTTAAACCCTTCTCTACTCAGTTTAGAGTGTGGTTACAGGGTTAGCCTGCCTCCGAAGGCCACAGCCTACATTGCAGAGTGTTGTGACAGACTTTTTTCTGAGTCTTCTTTCTCCTTATCCCTGAATGGACTGGTGTTCCCAGCACCCTTTCTGTCACTTATGTATCGGTCTATATTATGGATGTTGCGGTATTCTGCGGCACCTGCTGAGCTATGCAGAGTGGTGCAGTCAGACCAGAGAAGGGAGTGTGTCCCTCGATCTCAATGCGGAGACTTTCACTCTACATACAGACAACCCATTTTTAAAGCTTGCGCCCTAAGACTGAGGGGAAAGCTCTGATGTCATTGTCAGAAGCTCTTAAATGGCTTTCTTGTCTCCTCTCTCCCCTCACCATTGATCTTAAGGGACTGGGTAAGTAAAAGCAAAGGAGTAGTAAAGGAAGCCATATAAGAGAATAGGGGGGAGAGTAGTCTAGAGTCTGGGTGCGTTCCAATAGTCTTTAAGTGGCTTCCTCTCCTCGTCTGCATTCTGCCATCTGCACTGACGGTAAAAGAACTAGACCGGTGAAGGCAATCCACTGGTAGGCATAATCTATATTCTTTTACGTTACGTTTCAGATCAGCTAAAGTGAAGGAGACTCAGGAGAGGAGGCCATTTTTAGGCTGTTAAGTACATCCCTGCTATGCAGTGAGGTCGGAGCTCTCAGGTGTATGCAGCTGTTGTGGACAGCAGAGCGGTGAGGGGGCCTGGGCTTGTCTGAGCAGGCAGGAGAAATACACCACCACGCCTCTCCACCCAGGACTAACAGCACACACTGTTACCTGCTGCTTTCCCCTTAGAGACGCACCACTAGACATGGCTAGTAACCGCTCCAGTACAGGGGATTCACAGGGAAAGGGACATATCGGAGTTACTGTATAGAAGAGCGATTGAGGAAGGGTCATTTAACTCAGTAGGTTGCCATTTTAGCCTGTAGTGTGTGTGTGTGTGTGTGTGTGTGTGTGTGCTTGTTTATCCTCAAGCTGAATTCCTACCTGGCCAGGGAGTGTCAGCAGGGAATGTACAGGGGAGGGGAGGGCCGCTGACGCTACTTGTGACCAAAATTTGCCAGACTGTTGTTTCCCTGTTCGACTCTCTTACCCTTAGCTGTCCTCACAACATTCACACGTACGTACAAATGCATAAGACATATATACTTAGAGTCCAGTTCCATGTAATGCGATCCTGTCCTGCTACAGTCTTCAACAGCTGCAGGCAACGGGCACGAGGTTTGCCTCTCCTCCCCTCACGTAGCCGGCTCTTCCAGTCCAGCAGAGAACAGGACATAACAAACGGCTCACGTGTTTTTACCCACTGTATACCTCCATATGACTAACCGTGGCCTTACCAGCTGCTATATGAGACAATGGTGGTCCAAAACGTTCCCCTGTCCCCGTAGTTCCACACACACCCTGCGCTCCTGCCCTGCGAGTGTGTGTGCTGATGCGTGCGTGTCTCTTACAGCCCAGGATGACCCCGCAGGAGAAGCTGAAGATACGCATGCAGAAGGCCCTCAACAGGCAGTGTGAGTAGACAGACTGGACTCTGTTTGGTCAGTCTCAGTTAAAACTAGTTTATATATACATATTCATCCTACCTCTGTTCTTATTTTTCTCCCACAGCCAAGGCGGATAAGAAAGCAGCCCAGGCGAAAGTCACTCAGCAGGAAAATAAGCGAGCGGTGCGTGGATTTGTTTGTGATCTGCTAGCCAGCCCCACCCCCCCACCCCACCCCCCCATTATAGCATATTGTGTGACGTTTCCTCTAGAAACAGTGTCCCCCTAAGACAGTCCTTTGATACATGTTGTCGTCTGCCATTGGCCCTCATGGCTGTGTATATTTTACAGGAGCGTGAGGGAGAGCTCAGAGCCATGGCACGCAAGATCCGCATGAAGTAAGACTGTGTGTGCGATGCTGCGTAGTGGTGCCATGTGACTCTGGTTAAACGGTGGTGTGTGTGATGCTGCGTAGTGGTGCCGTGTGACTCTGGTTAAACGGTGGTGTGTGTGATGCTGCGTTGTGGTGCCGTGTGACTCTGGTTAAACGGTGGTGTGTGTGATGCTGCGTTGTGGTGCCGTGTGACTCTGGTTAAACGGTGGTGTGTGTGGTGCTGCGTAGTGGTGCCGTGTGACTCTGGTTAAACGGTGGTGTGTGTGATGCTGCGTTGTGGTGCCGTATGACTGGTTAAACGGTGGTGTGTGTGATGCTGCGTAGTGGTGCCGTATGACTCTGGTTAAACGGTGGTGTGTGTGATGCTGCGTTGTGGTGCCGTATGACTCTGGTTAAACGGTGGTGTGTGCGATGCTGCGTAGTGGTGCCGTGTGACTCTGGTTAAACGGTGGTGTGTGTGATGCTGCGTTGTGGTGCCGTATGACTCTGGTTAAACGGTGGTGTGTGTGATGCTGCGTTGTGGTGCCGTATGACTCTGGTTAAACGGTGGTGTGTGTGATGCTGCGTTGTGGTGCCGTGTGACTCTGGTTAAACGGTGGTGTGTGTGATGCTGCGTTGTGGTGCCGTGTGACTCTGGTTAAACGGTGGTGTGTGTGATGCTGCGTAGTGGTGCCGTATGACTCTGGTTAAACGGTGGTGTGTGTGATGCTGCGTGGTGCCGTGTGACTCTGGTTAAACGGTGGTGTGTGTGTGTTCCAGGGAGCGTGAGCGTCGGGAGAAAGAGAGGGACGAGTGGGAGAGACAGTACGGACGACAAAGCCACTCGCCCTCCCCATCTAAATATGGTGAGTTCAGTGAGTCGCCCCTTAATTGTTATCGTTGTTAAATCCTTGACGGGAAGTGTTCCATTGCACACTTTCTGAAATGGGTGTGGAATTGGGATGCAGCTCATAAGCCTGTAACAGTGGCTCAGTACTAGTTTTGCCACAGTGACTCAGTATTAGTTGTCAAATCAAATTGTATTTGTCACACGTGCCGAATACAAAAGGTGTAGACTTTACTGTGAATTGCTTACTTACAAGCCCTCTCCCAACAATGCAGAGTTAAAAGTAAGAATTTGCAAATTAAACTTTTTTGTCAATATGTGTGTGTGGCATTGGCTCAGTACTAGTTCTGCGTGTTGTTAACTTTCTGGCACGCTGTTGTGTTGGTCGTCATTCTTTCATCTGTGTGTCTGTCCTCTCTGTCCCTCAGGTCGTGACCACAGCTCATCCAGAAGGTATGTGAGAAACCACAAGAATCTCCACTGTTGAGGAAGGATGTTGACTCTCGTGCACGTTATCTCAATAGCGCATCATACTCTCCCTCTGCAATCTGTCAACTCTTTCTCGCATTGTAATGGGGAAGTTATGATCACTGAAGTTCATATTCAGTTTAGAGTGATTAACACAATGTTGAGCATATTTCTGTAATGCTCAAGGTTTCCAGTGTTCTATTTGTGGCACACGACAGACTCACACTCTTTGTTCCTTTCTCTCTCTCTCCCCCACCCCCCACCCCCCTCACACACCCGTATTCAAATGTGTTCTCTCTCGCTCACACGCACCCACATTGGGACAAAGAGTTTGAATCAAAAGCCTGCATACTCTCACAGAGAGCTGTCAGTACTGATGTTAGGCTCTCTCATCCCTGGTCCTCCCTGGGGAGTGTGGGCCCGGCTGTGGTAGTGGGGAACACAGTGAACCTGGAGTCTCAGTACATCAGAAACAGATGAGGCTTAACACTGTCAGTCTCAATATGCTACAGCAGTTCTGCACTTAGACCATCCATCCATGTGTGCTCGGCAGACCAATGGTAGTTTAGTCAAATATGATACAAGCTAGCAAGTACCAGCAAATACTGGAGGGCAACTGTTTACACCAGGAAGTATCCAAATATTTTAAAGAAAGTTATGTCTTGTGTAATAACTGGCTAGTCATGTCCAGTTTGACATACAGCATTATATATGGGGGTAGTGAATATACTGTGGAGTCCAAATGTAGCACTGTGTCACCTGAGACTCACACTCTTTTCTTGGGTTTCCAGGAGGTCCCGTTCCCGGTCGAGGAGTCCATATTACCGATACTAAACATACCGATTGGACCCACTAACCCCCCACAACCCTACTCTTCCAGTGAAGAGATTTGAGAAAAGGAGAGAAGTGAGGGACAGTGTGCTGAATGGAAGAGAAGTGGTAGAGAGACTGAATGAGAGTGAGGTAGAGATGGATGGGGAGAGGAAAATGGAAGAGCTGAATTGGAGGCCGGAGATTGAGATTTGGTAGTTATTGCATCTGGCCACATTTTAGTATCTCAGTAATTCTGCATACATATTATCTCCTTTATGATGGCCTTAACTTGCTTTTACTCGATCTCTGGGTGTTCTTTCTATCTTTCCCCATGCCCCGTCCCCTCAATCTCTCTCTGAGAAGAGTATGTTGCCATCACTGAATAGCACATGGATAGGATGTAAAAGAATCAGATTTAAATTTGACCTTCATCTGTGTACATAGTTTTCTTCAATTACAAGTGAGTGAACATTGATGAAATCCTGAGGCGGTGTATAGCTCCATGTGAATATGAAAAATAATTGATCGTTAATGATTTTAATCTTTTTGTATGGCATGCCTCCAACCACTCACCCTTTGAATTGAGACTTGATTGTACTCTTCTGAGTAACAGATTGTCTTTTTTGTTGTTTTAATCCAAATATATGGTCAGTTATCAAACTGAGAAATCCAAATAAAATGCACAAAAGTATCTGATGTCGATCTATTGGTTTTGTGTCTTTACTTGAACGTTCTCATCTCTCTCATACATGCATTAGTCATTAGTCACAACACGTTTACTAGTGAGGCTTTGCTGAGTCAAGAAGCAAAGTGTCTTGTCCAACACTTGATTAAAGTTGTTTGGAGTTATAGATGCATTTTTTTATTTTACCTTTATTTTAACTAGGCAAGTCAGTTAAGAACATTCATATTTTCAATGACGGCCTAGGAACAGTGGGTTAACTGCCTTGTTCAGGGGCAGAACGACCTTGTCACTTCAGGGGCAGAACGACCTTGTCAGTTCAGGGATTAAAACTTGCAACCTTTTGGTTACTAGTCCAACGCTCTAACCACTAGGCTACGCTGCCGCCCTAAAATGCATTACTGTTAAGCATTTACAATTGTACAGTATAATGCATTTGTTGAAATGATTGCGCTTTAGCCTACTGGTAAGATCAACTCTAAGTGATGAGTGTGAATGCTGATCAGCATTCATAGTCTACCCTACTTGTAGGTGAAGTTCTCGTTAAACAGGCCACTTTTAGCCACCAGGTGGCGCCAAACACCCTATTTCGTGTAATAACCTACCTTTTACACATTATTCAGCATGTGTTACATTGTTACAGCTAACCATTTACGATGTTTCACAACATACTTTATAGCTATATTGTCTCCTTATCCGTCTGAATCATTTCCCAACCAAGATAGACTAGCGCCTAGGCTGCTTAGTTTGGCTTTGTAAAAGTTTAAGGTCAGGCCTATGGTTTTTCCCCCCCACCGCTGTATTTTATGTGCCGTCTGGTGAGTAACAAAAGGAGAACCGAACAGACCGTTTACTTCGGTTTCGAAATCAGCCGGACAGCAAAACACCTGTCTTCAGCGACCTTGTTAAAGCCACTTCCTCCTCACCCACATCCTCAGCAGGCAGCTATAACCAGTAGGCTGCGTGAAGGCTAGGGGCGCAAGGAGGAAGTGGCTGTGCAGCTGTAAGTCCTATTGCTGCCTCCCACCATCCCATGTATTCTGCAACGTGCATTTTAATATCATTGCATGAGATAGTTCCTGAAATAAATGGGCCACTAATATTGATTGCTTATAGAAGCCAAACCAGTCTAGACTGTGATGACACTATTGCATGAGGATTCTGTGTGTGTATTCTTTTTTGGGGGTTTACTATCCTTGTGGGTGTTATGTTTTGGGTTTTACTATCCTTGTGGGGACCAGAAGTAAAACAAGGACCATTAGGATAAGTGGAGACATTTCGCTGGTCCCCACAAGAAAAAAAGTTTATTAGGGTTAGGGGAAATATGATTTGGAATGGGAATCAGTTTTTTGGTCCCCACAAGTGAGAGTAAAACAAGGTGTGTGTGTGTGTGTGTGTGTGTAGCATTGTGTAGAGGGCGGGGTCGGGGTCGGAGTAGTATGGTGGCGGGCGGCGCCTAACATGTTGCCCCTTCTTTCCTCCGCTGCGGGGCTGGTAGCCTGAACTTGAACACTGGCTGGTACACAGCGAGCCACGACCCGTCCGTGCCATTGAGCTACACAGTATTTTTATCAACTTGATCAATTGAGTTAGATTCCGATCAGGAGTGTGGATACACCGGACAAACCCTGCCTGGTGTAATTAAACAGAATGTCCAGACGCAAACAAGGCAGCCGACCGCAACACCTGAGTGCAATTCAAGGTAAACTGAGATGAGGCTATGGCCATAGTTTACTAATAAGAGGTTGGCTATATGCATGTTATGTATTTCATATACGATGTATTCATGTTGAACTTCGCTTTTTTGGGGGGGGGGGGGTGTATCAGTCAGGCTTTGTGGGGTATGCGCACCTTGACATGAACTTGTATCAATGATTTAACTTTATCAAATATAATTTTCTAAAGAGCTGCTTTATATATAGGCTACAATCAGCTGTGCAACAAATGACGTTAATCAATTAAATGTGTTCATAAACTACACATAAAAGGTGGCTTAAAACATGGGTAATGTTTTAAAAAAAATCGGGGTTCTTTACTGGCCTGTCTTTTTTTCTTCTAGTTTTTCTTTCTGTCTTGTCTGTGGGGGCTGTTTTGAATTATCTCATATTTTTTGCCAACATGAACGCTTCCTTGTGTGGCAGACCGCGTGTTCTAGACACTGTATCCGTGTGACAAGGCGAGAGAGGAGAGGATATAGTCTGCCCTCACAACAACTCCACTGACCTCTTCCACTTTATAGCCGTTTCGTCCAAATATATATCCTAGATACCCCCATACACTTGACTTGTGTATAGGCCTATGTAGGTTATCATAAAGATATCGTTTTTATATCAAAATAACAGGCTCTGCTTAAACCACGGGTTCGTTGATGACATCGTGATTCTTCTCCCGGTCACTGAGGCCTTTGACAAAAACACTGAAAAATGCTCTGAAACACATTTTCTTTTCTCTGTTCCCCCAACGAAGACCAGTAGAGCGTGCCTAGTTTGACCACAAGCCTTGACTCTTCAGTGGTGTGCGTGCAACCGCGCCTAGCTTGTCTGCACAAACAGTGAGCAGCACTGAAACAGGAAAGGTTACATTTTTGAGTAACCACCGGTGAGCTACTCAGCGCGACTGTACTGTCTGTACCTGTCCTGTACTCGGCCTAGTGAATCCGGTCCAAGCTTTAAGGTGTGTACATGACCATATTGACTCACTCCCTGCCTCAACTCTCACAAGTTGGTAAAAGAGGGCTGAGGGCCAGTCCTTCAACTCAAACCTGACCAACAGTAATTAACCGTCCTTGTCTTTGGTTGTCGACTTGGGTCATATATGAGTCATGGACATTTTTTTCTTTTGTAGCCTACATTTATGGCACTGATGAGAGACAGAAATTTGAAACCAGACTACATCCCCGAGCAGTGCTTAAATCTAAACCACACATTTCATTTGAGTAATCTCATGTTGGACTCCACTCGCTTAGTGATAAAGGATTCATTTGGCCTCAAACCCTGAGTGACTGAACATCATCAAGTCATGGCCACTCACTTTCTCGCTGATAAACTGGTCAGTTCCTTGCCTAGTTGTTGCTCTCACTTGAGTAGTTGATTGAGAATGTGTTGACAGGTGATGTTTTTTGGGTTTTTTTTCTCCCAGGCCTTGGGAATGGTATAATTAAAAATAGATCTATTTCTACTCACAGCACTAATAGAGACAGGAAGCACTGGTGTCAGTGAAGACCTACCACTATGCAGCCTGCCATCTCAGTGAAAGGAGCTGTCAAAGGGTTAGTTAGGGGGAAGTGGTCAGTATCAGCTGACCGGAATAGCCTGCCTGCCTCTAGCCCTGGTGGAGCGTGTGGGGTGGAGTGGCTCAGCATCGAAAGTAGCGCTTTTTAAAAAAACAGGGAGGGGTTGTTTTTCTCTGAAGGCCATATCAGCAGTTGCCCAATCTACATGGTGTCTGACCACCCACTGCCTCCCTGTTGCTGTAAGATCTTACATGATGGACAGCATATACAAGTTCATTGTAGTTTCTATTTTCTTAAATGTTCCTCTTGACTCTCTTCAATTTCCTCTCTCTGTCTTCGCTGCCTTTCCTGTTTCACTCCCCTGCCCTAATTTATTTTTCACTTTCCCCCTCTTCTTTCTCTGACTCTCCCTCACTTGTCTCTCATCATCTCTCAGATGCCCCTGAGCCCTTGGACGCTGCCACTCCATCATTAGAGGAGAGGGGGTCCCTTCCCCGGGTCAGGGGTATTGAGGAGGGTCGTGACCTGCTGACCTGTGGGCAGTGCAGCCAGGCCTTCCCTCTCGCCCACATCCTGGCCTTCATCCAGCACAAACAGGGGGGCTGCCGCTCCCGGAATCACGCCCCCAACACCCACACCCCTCCCTCCCCAGCCAACCGGACACAGCGACGCGGTGATGTCACTCAGGTAGAGGCTGGGTTCGTGGAGCTGAGGAGAGTGACAGACACGTCCAGAGGGGAGGAGCATAGAGTGAAGGTGAAGATGGAGCCTAACAGAACAGGTGAGTGCCGGCAGGTTGCTAATTAGTGACTTTTTTGTTATGTTGTTTTCTCCCCCTCCCCCCCACTTCTAACAACTGTCCCCCCCAGTCCAGCTCATTAGCTGGGCGTTGCTGTGCTGAGGAGGCCTCTGTGAGTTAGCGACGCGCTGGGTAATTGTGTGGAAAGGATAGGCAGCAGTGTTTTGAGGCCAAAGGGGGCCCCTGAGGGCTCCAGTGCACCTGAGCTCCCCTCCATCTCCTTGACTCTCTCTCTCAGGTGAAGTGGCCAGGTAAACACGTAGGGCAAGGCACTGTGCTCTCTGGCCACGCAATAACATGGCTTGCACACACTTGAGGACTGGCTGTGCTAAGCTGAGAGGGACAATGAGATGGTGTCACAACAGGCTGTGGTGTGGTCGTACTTCATTACAACATGTTTAGAAGGATAATGTCACCATCGTTCTGATGTGTTTGCATGGCTTTTCAGTGCAGGTGTGCATTTTGATAGTAAATAGCTGAGTGATACTTCCTCCCCTTGTGTCCTCACCAACATCTTTACAGAGATGGGAGGAATGGAGACAAGTGAAGAACAGCGACATGACTATTGAGATGCACCCATGGTTTCCTTCCTTGGCTCTCCTACCTAAGAGGCTTTCTACTAGGCATCTGAAGCAGGACTATGTAGGCAGTAAGAGGGGGCCTAAACTCACAGTATGTAAAGGTCATGTATTTAGAAGTGAACAAGCAATTTCTCATTGTGTGTCTGAACCATAGAAATAGAATCTCTAGATTCTATTTACAGTATATGGTCTGAATGACTCTGATTAGATGAGCTTTAGGGCGGCAGGTAGCCTAGCTGTGAGAGCGTTGAGCCAGTAACCGAACCGTCGCTTGTTCGAATACTCAAGCCGATCAGGTGAAAAATCGGTCGACGGGCCCATGAGCAAAGCACTTAACACTCATTTGCACCAGGGGTGCCATCCTTCTATGGCTTATCCTGTAAAACAACACATTTCAATGTACCTATCCAGTGTATGTGACAATAAAACATATTTTTAAATGTTTTGTTCATATACATATTTTTGGAACTGAGACCCATAGACATACATACGCACTCTTTCTCTCACACAGGCACTTGCACTTCCTTCCTTTGTGTAACGCTCAGGGGACTGCTGCATGCTCTGTTTCCGTCTGTCCACGTTTTTCTCTTTCGGTCTCTTCTCTTGCTGCCTGTTTTTTATGTTCTCTCTCTCTCTCAACCTGTCTCTATCTCTCGGTCTCTCGCTGCTTGTTTTATAAGTTCTCTCTTTTTTCGCTCTCAACCTCTCTATCGCTTTCTAGCTGCTTTTTAAAAATGTTTCTGTCTGTGTGTAAGTTCTCTTCTCCGTGCCCAAAGGCTTACACAACAGAGCTACCCATGTGCACTACACAAGAGCCGTACCATATCTCCAACCAAGCAAAGCAAGATAACTTTTTAATAAGGAAATTAGTCACTGGCGTATGAATACGTGTATCTAATGTCGATCAACCATTTTTTGAATTTAGATTTGTTGTTTAAAATGTTAGGAGGTATTTGTGGAAAAGATTTAGCTTGAAATGTGTTCAACTGTTGATAAGTACACTACCGTTCAACAGTTTGGGGTCACTGAGAAATGTCCTTGTTTTTGAAAGAAAAGCACATTTTTTTGTCCATTAAAATAACATAAAATTGATCAGAAATACAGTATAGACATTGTTAATGTTGTAAATGCCTATTGTAGCTGGAAATGGCTGATTTTTATGGAATATCTACATAGGCGTACAGAGGCCCATTATCAGCAACCATCACGCCTGTGTTCCAATGGCACGTTATATTAGCTAATCCAAGTTTATCTTTTAAAAAGGCTAATTGATCATTAGAAAACCCGTTTGCTATTGTTAGCACAGCTGAAAACTGTTGTCTGATTAAAGAAGCAATAAAACTGGCCTTCTTTAGACTAGTTGAGTATCTGGAGCATCAGCATTTGTGGGTTTGATTACAGGATCAAAATGGCCAGAAACAAAGAGCTTTCTTCTGAAACTTGTCAGTCTATTCTTGTTCTGAGAAATGAAGGCTATTCCATGCGAGAAATTGCCAAGAAACTGAAGATCTCATGCAACGCTGGGAACTACTCCCTTCACAGAACAGCGCAAACTGGCTCTAACCAGAATGAAAAGAGTGGGAGGCCCCGGTGCACAACTGAGCAAGAGGATAAGTACATTAGAGTGTCTAGTTTGAGAAACCGACGCCTCACAAGTCCTCAACTGGCAGCTTCATTAAATAGTACCTGCAAAACACCAGTCTCAATTTCAACAGTGCTTGGGTGACTCTGGGATGCTGGCCTTCTAGACAGAGTTGCAAAGAAAAAGACATCTCTCAGACTGGCCAATAAAAATAAAAGATTAAGATGGGCAAAAGAATAGACACTGGACAGAGGAACTCTGCCTAGAAGGCCAGCATCCTGGAGTCGCCTCTTCACTGTTGACGTTGAGACTGGTGTTTTGCGGGTACTATTTAATTGTTTTCTTTACTAAAGTGGTATTGCATAGGTGTAAACATACTCTTTTTTTGGTTGTTGCAAGAGATGGCACTTGTATAGCCTAAGAAAGTAGCAAAAATGTGCAGAAAGTCCTTTTGAATGCATTTTATTGAAGGGAAGCAATGTCTTGACCTTTTTTGGCAACATAGTGTTATATTCTTATATACTGTACAATGAGGAATTCAACTACAAGATATTAGTCTTTTCCCATTTTTTTTAACCATTGCCCCCACGCACAAGGTGTATAAACAACAACAATAAATACGAATAAGATAATAGATACAAAAACGTGAAGAACATAAATCAATGAACTCTAATTAGCACATGTAGGACAGTATGCAAGTGTGTGTGCATGGACTTTGCAGATGTATTTCTCACATGTGCAGCACACAGTATTTGTTTTACAGTCCTTCTTTGGGGGGCAGAATTGGCATCTCCTCCTCTTGCCTGCTGCAGCCTCAGGTGGATCAGAACAAGATTCAACCCCCTGAACAGCTTTCACAAGCGCTGCTGTGTGGGAGAGGCGCTCCCTTCTTTGAATGTGTGGGGTTACAAGGGCCTTTCCCAGCTCCTCCAGGAACACTTATCAGGCACCCAGGTAGGGTTGATCTTGTTCCATATCACGAAGGCATTGTACGAGGACACATCAATGATGTTATAGAAGATGACCAGGGGTCAGAGCAGTCGTCCTCCTGCAGCTGTAAGTTCCAGTCACCTTGTCCAGGTTGTCCACGCCTTCTTTGTTGTGGTCCAGGATGATGGTTGGCTTCCTGTCCTCACGATCACTGATCTCAGCCGTTTTATCCTGTTTCCATTGATCATCCTTGATGTTTCTATAACTTGATTGGAGTCTACTTGTACCTTGATTGGAGTCTACCACATTCTTGTTCTTCTTTGGGAGGTAAGAAACTACAGTGGAAAAATATAGTATTTTATTTGACCTTTATTTAACTATTTTCAATGACGGAACAGAGGAGGTAGAACGACAGATTTTTTTACCTTGTCAGCTCGGGGATTCGATCTTGCAACCTTTCGGTTACTAGTCCAACGCTTTAACCACTGGTTAGTGGGGGGGTGGGGGTGAAGGTAAACTTTGATGAGAAGGCCTCTCTCCCCCTTGTTGCGAGGAGTGCAGGGGGGAGCTCAGGCTTGTTCTTTCTACCTCTGCCAACCATGGTGTTCTTCCTCTCCAGGAGCTGCTGGCTGAGTTCAATCAGTAGTACATGTAATCTCAATTTCTTGTGTGTGTTTTTGTGGTGTGTAAATGATTTTATAACTGCCGGGTCAAAAATGACCCTAAGACGGTCTTTGTACCCTGGTGGTGTACAGCTTTCATGGAAATATGAACAAAGGCAATGTTTAACTTTGTCTAATATTGGGGTCATTCTAGGAAAAGTCATAAAATTGAAAATATGTCTCTGCTGTTAAACAGTGGCGGGTCTTTTTTTTTTTACCCTTAAGACAACACAAGGATTAAGTAACTCAAGTTAAATGTTTTGTATGTGGTATGATTTGATATGGTACTGTATGCGCTACGTGTTGTGGGTCTATCTAAAATCCCTGGTGATGCCAAGCCTATTTAATTTTTTTCATATTACAACCTGTGTGTTGTGATAATTACGTTGTTTGCTCTGTAACCTGTTTGTACATATGCCTTGTGACTGTAATATATGCGCCAAGACCATAAGAAAAACAGTGGCAGAATAAATTCAACCACACCTTTGTTTCATCATAAATCCGGAGAGCAACCTCTGTCCGGTGAAGTCCACAAAGCATATTGCATGTGACAGACAGTTACATGACCTACAGCATGGTCAAGCAAGTTAATGTTTACAACATTTTCGGACTACTAAATAACTATTGATTTAGAACCACGGAGAGTTAGCGCAAGTCGCAAAGAAAACAGGAGCTGCCTCCACTATTCCAGCACCATTTCAACATCATCAAATAAACTATGCTTAGTCTAATAAATACAGTGACAAGTAAAAGATGCCAAAAACAATTTAGTCCAATCAACATAAACAAATATCATGTGTCTGTCCATGGCCCGCTCTCTCGCTGTGTGCATGCGTTCAAGTAGAGAACATGTTGACTCACTCTACTTGTAGAGAAACGCCAATGCCATCCTCTCTTTCATGTTGACGAAACGGTCTATGACTCTGTCAAACCGTACACACTTAATTTTTTTGTTGACCTAGGCTACTTGGCTAAAGTGCTTGCTCACAAGCCTAACGTCCTTTCATGGGCATCAATGTGGCAGGCCAGCTAGCTAACATTAGCCTACTACATCTAGTAACATATTGAACTTCCATCCTCTCAGACCAGGGGAACAATGTATGAATTTATGGTTGATTCAGGTTCACCGTTATAATCATTAGCCAGTACGGAGAATTAAGTAAAACCACAAGTCCAAATCCCTATCTCCATTTATGGCTAATTTAGGAAAGGGACAATTTTAGCTAGCTAGCTAGCCAGCCAGCCAACTAACTGAGGAAAACAACAATTTTTCTGTCTATGTTTTGCTCTCGATGTGACTGGCTTCCCTTCACTTTTTTTTTGATGCACCAGGACCATTCACAGTTGAGCTCACTCAGTTTAGCTCAACGCTGATTGGCTATTATTTTATAGCTTTTTTTTATAAAGGGAGGCTAAATGCTCGCTGGCTTCTCTTGCATTCAATACTACGGGCGGCAACAATGTCATACTATTTTTGACCAGACAGCATCAGATAGATGGGCTACACATACAGAGACAGAGGGGTGCTGTTTCGCTCGCTCGGATGCTTTCTCCGGTGTGATACTGTACATTCAGCCTCTTGCGATTTTGAAGGAAAATATGAAACGGACCAAAGATAAATTATTGTATATTCTTCTTGGTAGATGTTTTGGGGAAGCCTGGCTTCCCTTGGCATGTGAATGTCTGCTTGAGGAAGATGACTCAAACTGAAAGCGCAATTATCCCCACAACGGATAGGTGTCCCTTCACACTAGAATGTGTGTAAATGTGATGGAGAATGGAAGAACGTGATGGATTATAATAACTTGTGCGTCTGTCTCATTTATTTTTATTTATTCGACTTGTTTGTTTTTTCTCATCTCTAACATTATTCTCCCCCCCATTTCAACAGACTCTCGCTTGCCCTATTTCAATCTCCCCCCACACTCTTTTCTCCTCCCTCTTTCTCCCTCGGGAGAGGAGATTCTGCCTACTGCTCGTTAGTGCTCCTAGCCAATCTGCATTTTTAATTAGCAGTTATTGCTTCTGCTTAATATTCAAGTGCTACCCCGGGCCAAATGGGAATCCTTACAAAAAAGATGGAGAGGGAAAGAAAGAGCGAATGAGAAACCGGCTGGGTATTGTGTTTCACTCCAGGAGCCCAAGACAAAAGCCCCCCCTCGGGGAGAGATTTGGAGGGTTAGGGGGGGTGAGGGGTAGGAGGATGGGTCTGAAGTACAATCCAAGGGGTGACACATTTTTGTGGTGTTTCTCGACCCGCACTGCTACATCCTCCTTTTTGATCTTTCTCCCGCTTTCCTTATCTTTTTATTTTTATTTTTTTGCGCTCTCATTCACCCCACTTTTCATAAATATACCAACTTCTCTCCCGCTCTACTCATCTCTTCAGGCTAAGTTAAAGGATGTGTCCACCACATCTCCTATCCTCTCCAGGCAGAGCGCGAGAGAGAGAGGGAGGGAGGGAGAGAGAGAGAGGGGGAGAGGGAGAGAGAGAGGCTTTCTTTTTCATCTTTTCTCTCCTCCCCCTCCAGTAAAATACAGAAGGATTTTGACTTCAGGAAACATGAAAGAGGCTTATACCAGAGTCGGCTTTGAACCTTAACAAAAAATAGAACTGTTTTCCCCCTCAATTTGAGGATCTTCTTTCCAATTTAGATTTATGCAGAAAGGCCTCATTTGTCAAGCAGGCTGAGTCAGTCCCCGATTTACATAAAGCCTTCGTTTTCTCGGTTCTGCTAATTAGCAATTTGCAGCTTAATTGGAGAGTGGCTCTCGGTTAAGAGACAATGCTAACCACATTTAAAACATTTCTCCAGATGTACTTGACTATCTGTCTCCTCTTTCTGCTGGCCTCAGTCTCTGTCGTTCATCTCTCACCTGCTTCTGGTCCCATCAACAGCCTTCGCTATCTCTGAGTCCCTCTCTCCTTGACTTCTGTCTCAAAAAGGAAGAGAGGCAGGGACAATGCATTTGGAACTCAGACTACCTTGTCCTGTAGACCTGAACCAGAGAATGTTAAGCATCTTCCCTCTTGCTGTAGTCACTCACTCTTCACTGACTTAACAGGCTTAGTGTCTCTGCACCTATGTACTGCTCTAACCAGAGTGCCTTTTTCTGTGCTGTGTACCTTTTTTATATTCTCCAGTATTCTGCTATCACCGCCTAGCTATCCACAATAGTTCCTACTGTCTGATATGTGCTGTTTTATTAAAACCTATTGAGATCCCTTACATTTTTCAGATCAAGAAAATGTTTCTGCTGATGTCTTTTTGGCTTGCTTACTAACTGTGTTTTTTTTCTGTGGCAGAAGAGCCATCCTGCTTTACCTGCCAACTGTGTGAGTGTGTGTTGCCCTCTGCCTGGGCCCTGCTCCAACACGCCCAGCACACACACTCCTTTAGTATCTACCAGGAGGACGGGGAGCAGGAGAAGGATGACGAGGAGAAGATGGGAAGAGGGGGTCACCAGCACTCCAAACCTGCAGCTACCCTGGATCCCTGTCAACTGAGCCACACCCTGGCCACTGCCTTCCACCCTTCCGTTCTGCGTCTGCCCCGCATCTTCAGTCCTCGTCAGAACCGCAGGCCAGCTTCTCAGGCCAGCTCTATCCCTTCCTCCAGAGAACGACAGGCCCTCAACTTCTGTCTGAGAGAGCTGGCTGAGGGCAGTGACAACACCACCATCCTCACCACCGCTGGAGATCTGGTCACCTCTCCATCGCCATTCCCCCCGGCCGCCTCTTCCTTCCCCCAGTGCGGACCCGCCCAGGCGGGGTTTCCCTGTGAGCTGTGTGGCCAGGGTTTCCAGTCCCTACGCAGCCTGTCAGCCCACCGGAGGACCCACGCATGTGAGCGGCCCTATCACTGTGGCTTGTGTGACCAGGCCTTTGCCCAGAGTGGTCAGCTGGCTCGCCACATGAGGAGTCACCGCGGAGAGACAGGAGGGGGCTACGAGGGGGTGGAGGTGGGGCTGGTAGGGGAGGATGAGGGGGTTCGGCAGGGGATGAGAGGGAGATTTGTAATGCAGGGGGCAGGAGAGAGGGTGTTGAGTGGAGGACCAGGGGAGAGGGAGACCTCTGAGTTGGACCTATCCCAGTCCAAGCCTCACTCCCCAGGCTCTGGACTGATCCTGCTCTCTTCCCAGCCTGGAGGTCCAGACATGAGCCTGCTCAGGCTGTTCCAACCCCAGGGAGAGGTGGTGGAGGGTCAAGAGGAGCCCCAGCATGCGTCCCCCTACGCCAGCCCTTCAGGGGGGTCACTTGAAAGCGGAGAGACGGGGGGCAGCGGGGAGAGTGGCATCGCCAGCGGAAATTGCACCCCCAAATGTCCGGAGAGGGAGGAGAGGGCTCAGGTAGGGGGGGAGTGGGTGAGCGAGAGGGATGGAGAGATGGCGGGTGGAGAGAAGGAGTGGCTTGCAGGCGGGAACATCGAGGTGGTCCAGGAGTGGCAGAGGGAGAGCGAACAGAGAGGAGGAGGAGGAAACGGCGTCATCAGCAGTAACAGTGGTAACAACGATGGGGGGTCAGGGAAGAAGAAGAAGGAGGAGGCCTGTGAGTACTGTGGGAAACAGTTCCGGAACAGCAGCAACCTGACGGTGCACCGGCGCAGCCACACTGGAGAACGACCCTACCAGTGTGGCCTGTGCAGCTACGCATGCGCCCAGAGCTCCAAGCTCACACGCCACATGAAGACCCACGGCGCCCACGGGGCCCGTGCCCCGTTCCTATGCCAGCTGTGCGGGGTGCCCTTCACTGTGTACGCTACCCTGGAGAAACACCTGAAGAAGGTGCATGGGCTGAGCCATGCCAGCGTCGGGGCCTACACCCAGGCCAGTGCAGCTGATGCCAACTGGGCCCTTGTCAAAATGGAGGACGGGTTGGTCATCAAGATGGAGGATGAAGCCAGCACGGACCAGACAGAAAGCAACATGGCTGCCATCGATGTGGGAGTGGAGGCTGAGGAGAACCAGAAAGAGGTGGTGGATGGTACTGTCCGCCCAGCCATAGTGGAGGATAGTGTGGGTGAGATTCCTACTGAAGGCAGTGTGGATGTGGGCTTGGCGTAAACTACGGGTCCAGCATATCCGCCATTTCACACTTTTGTACACTGACTAAGACATTCAAAAGCACTGGCTTGGACTCTCAATCATACCAACCACTTTGGCCAACATAAATATCCATATAAATGTAATGAACCTTTCGTAGCACTCAACTGGGGATTAATTCAAACTGGAATCTAGGTACCATCCTGCTCTCTTCTGAATTCCCTATCTGTGCAATGCTGAGGTACATCACGTCTCGCCAGAGCTGACAATTAGCATATGCAAATCCACCTACGTAGACCACAGCACAAAACCCAGACATGCAATGGAAAGGTGGAGGGCAAACAGGACTTGAGAACAGGAAGTCCACCAGAACACAGGAAGTTGATCACCATGCTCCAGCAGAATATAGGAAGTGGACACCAGTGATCAATTGATTGGTTCACTCACTCAACATAGTGATGATTACCAATCAGAACTGTCAAATGTAGAAAGTAAAAAAGGGTTTAATTATTTTTATTTTTTTATATCTAGTGTCAAGAGATTGCGACAATAGTGAGGCTTTCATATCCTGCTCCGTTGCTTTGGTGACAACTGGGATGGTGGTCGTCTCACTCTGTGGACGAATGAAAGACTAGTTGTTTGGACGGAGACTGGGTCAAAGGGGAAACGAACCCAAACATAGATTGCCTGTAGTTTCTGTCATTCCTTTTAAATGTGCTTCTATGTCACAACACTTGCCACTTAATGTAAAGTTTATGAGGCTCACGAGGCCCAGCAAGATTGTGTTGTTCCTCTCTGTGTCTGGATGTTATTTTTATATATGTGTATACGTCTCCTCTGCTGATTTCCTTAGCTCCTATGTATAAAAAAAAACTGCAATTTAACTTCATGTGAAACGTGTGAATTTATTTCCTTTTCTGCTTGATAATTGGGGGGGATCTTTTTCTTTCCTTTGTTTACATTTTTTTTTTTAAACGCTGAACTGCTTGAAGCTTACATATGCATGTTTTGCTGCCATTTGAAATGTTTTCTTTTGCCTGTGTTTTTAGAATTTGTCCTTATTTATGAACACTGCATGTTTAGTGGTTGGTAAATGAAAAGTCTATCTACTGCTGAACTACAGGGTGGAGAGCTACAGTAAATGACTTGTTGATAGGTGGGAGAGTTCTGTGGGTAACACCGAATGAGCACTTGTGTATGTGTCTGTATGTTTACTGTGTGTGTGTGTGTGTGTGTGTGTGTGTGTGTGTATCCATGGGAATTTTTTGGTAACACTTGACTTGAACCTTCGGTCAAATGCCTAACTAACTGCATCCAAACCATGACGTAACAAGTCATAAGCAAGCTGTTTTATGTGCATGGAAAGTGAGCCTATGCCAACAACAATGATGCAGCTAACCTTTAGCTTCATTTGCCATTGTGGCTGAGAACATGGTTTGAGTGAAGTGTCACCAACTATTTGCTGACTACTGTGATTTACATGATCATTATTTATGTCTATATACACTGATGGCAGGGAACCCTTCTTTTCGGACACTATGAAAGAACAATTCTATGCTTTGTGTATGAAATGTAGTGATAGGGTAAAATGTGAATGATTGATGGACACGAGTGGAGTATACTTGTTCAGGGACCAATGTCATGTATGTAAAATGGCACTCCTACATGTAGATGTCGTTGCCATTGTTATCATCAATTGACTGTATGCTGTATGCCTCAAACTCATTTTCCCAGCATTCCTGGTTTTCTCTGACTGTGCTGACTGCAATGAGGCTAACTATGCCACTGTCTTTTTGTAAACTTGATACCATTTTGTCATTGACCTGGTTATGAGAAGTCTCATTAAAGAATTGAGGCAAAGCGATCTCTGTGTGTGTTTTGGTCTCAGTGTAGGAATGGCGAACCCACTCCTGAAAGTCAAAAGCAACAACATCAGACGGATGTAAACAAGCATAGAGGGTCCTTCATCCAGTGCTGTGACATTAAACATTCAGAACTCGGGATGACTGGAGTCAGTCCACAGAGAAACGACCCACACAGATCAAACGCCAACTGGAGGGAGTTTCTAAAAGGAAGTGACGTGACTCAATCTGTAGGCCAGTTGAACTTTATGTAGAAGGCTACATAGCCAGGGAATTGGGACAGGTATGAAAGCTACATATCCAGGGAATTGGGATGGGACAGGGGAAAGCTGTAAGGTTTCTAGGGGTAGGGGATACTGCGTTGCCAGGGGTTTGCGCTCACGTAATTGCGGACTGCATTTTGGGGGCACAAAAATCCCTACGCCAGCATCCTATGGCCATAGCCCTGCCCCCTCTAATGAGAAGGCAGCTCTATGATCCCTATAGCTCATTAACAGCAAGCCTTTTTAATGAGCTTTCAGCAGGGCGGATGGGAGGGGTGGGCACCAGATGCGCACACGCCCCCCACTACCAATTTCTATTGTGTAGGGGAGAATAAGGAGGGAATGAAGAGAACCAAAGCCGTTCACTGGACCAGACCCAGAGGAGTTGGTCTGCTCTTCTCCCCAAAGAGGGTGTGGGACAGGTAACCTCCTGCACTTCTCCCCTTGGACCCAGGGCAGGTACGCTACGTGGGCACTCCTGCACCATTTGGTGTCCGTATGGACCAAATTACGTAAGGTGATACACAGCAGTGCAGTAGCCACCACGGCAAATGCTTACCTTCCTACCCCCAACTGGTCTTTGTATTCCTGCCAGCCACCTCCAGTCCACACCTCTGTACCGGAGCAACAATGACCGACCCTGCTCCATTCACACTGGGTCAGCCAATCACCTCTCTGGACTCTATCAGACACAGGGCGTCCGCCAATAGAGCAGGGCAGGGTGCGGGGGAAATCATCAGCTGACCGTGTGTGTGTCTGACCAGGGCCCAGCCTGGGGCGGCGGTGGCATGGACTTTGAGATCTAATAGCCGTGTCTCAGCTCGACAGAGAAGGCTTTTGTTGGGCCAGGATAGGGAGAGGGGTTATAGGAGGACGGGCTCATTGTAATGGCTGGAATGGAATTTACGGAACGGAGTCAAACACATCAAAACATGGATACCTCGTGTTTGACTCCATTCCATTTACTCTAGCCATTACAATGAGCCTGTCCTCCTATAACTCTTCCCACCAGCCTCCTCTGGTTGGAAACTTTTGGAACGTTGTCTTTCCTGCAGTAAAATGGCCAGAAAGCCATCAGGGTTGTGCAAGAGCTTCCCGTGTGTGTGTGTGTGGGTACAAAACACTAACAGCTGAACCAATTGAAGTGTTTATAGAGCTAGCAGCACCGTCATGGTTACCTTCCCTGCCTTATAGCCATGCAGTCATGGGATTCATTCATGATATTGTCTTTGACTCTTGTTATTAGTATAATCTCAAGGGGTAAACAGGGACACACTGTCGTATTGATAAGACATCCAATTATGAAAGTTACCACAAATAGCCCAGACAGACATGCAGGTCTGTGATACACTGTGGTATTGTATGGGGCAGGCCTGGAGCTACAAACATGCCTCTACCTTATATTAGAACTAAGGTTAGGCTTTCTCATGTAAAAAGCCAATTAACTTCTCTTAATTACATTTCTTAACGTATGCCATCCAATCCTCCTCCCCCATGACTCCCCCTTTGCCTCCCAGAACGGAAAAGGGGATACAGTTTAGAAGGCAAGGCAGGGGTGAGGGTTCACACCAAAGGGGTGAGGAGAAAGGGGAGAGATGCGTTTGGGAATGAATAGGCTAAGCCTTCGTTCCCACAACCTCAACCTCCCTCCCCCAACAAAGACCACAACGTGAAACCTAAACCCTGGAATTACACTCCCCCACCCTCTGCCCTCCCCTCCATCACCTAACTCTCACAGTGAGAGTGTGAGAGGATGGGTGAGAGGCGACACGGCCCCAGCCGTCAATCCAGTCTGTGCCATTCAACACCTCCACATAATGAGCAGGGGGAACAATGCATTCAGATGGTGTCCATTCTTCAGGGGTTATATAATGATATTGAATGGCTGGGGAGGACCGTATGAGAGTGGCCTTGCCGGGCTCCTATGGGGAATAATCATGACAAGGTGGGAACGCTGTGATACAAGGTTATGATAAAAACAGGGCAGGAAGTCTATTGATGTCTGCCATTTAGGTGGTGCAAACAGCAAACCTCTGGTCTAGGATCTACAGGATTTCAATGGACCCAACTGCCTTTACACTGAAGCCTGAAGTTCACCATAATGGCTTATATTACCAGCATTAAGATGTATGTTTAGTAGTGTTTTCCTAAAGACGAGTCATGTCCTCGAGTAGAGTTTCAGTGAATAGCCTAACTGAAAATCTGTATCTGCCTGATTCTCTTCAGTGAATTGTAGCCTAATACACTGATCGTATGTCATAGATGTCTCCATCTCTCCATTCATGGTTTTCGTCTCATACTCTTTGTCAGGACCCACGGGGGTCCAAACCTTGCTTAAAACGTGGAGCGTTTAAACGTTTGCTTTATTTTCACTCTATTCATCACCCCTGAAACGTGTCGTATCTTTTTTTTGCTCTATTGACCGTGAACATATTTGCTGAAATTCTCTTTGGAGTACTGTCATTTCAGTGGAAATTCTAATTTGGACCTCTTCCACCTACCTCAATACACCCTTATGACCAGCATAGAGAAAGAAAGAACGTGATATTCTAACATGCACCTTCACAGTCTCATTCCTCCACAAGCTACCTCATTAATAAAACCTCCGCTGCCACCTCCACCCACTCAATAACAAGCAGTCTGTTAACACTTCCAACACTTGACACACACATGAACATGTTCCCTCTGCCCCTGGTTATAAACCTCTCTCTCTCTCTCTCTCTCTCTCTCTCTCTCTCTCTCTCTCTGTCTCTCTCTCTCTCTGTCTCTCTCTCTCTCTCTCTCTCTCTCTGTCTCTCTCTCTCTCTCTCTCTCTCTCTGTCTCTCTCTCTCTCTCTCTCTGTCCCTCTCTCTCTCTCTCTCTCTCTCTCTCTCTCTCTCTCTCTCTCTCCACACCTGAGGGCCAGTCACAGAGTCATTCTAGCCCCTCAGCAACACATGAGAGAACTGGAAGAACTAGCTTCTCTGACCCCAGATCCATCCTTCCAGGGTTCCGTGACAGACACACACACCCATAGCCTAACTGCCATGACCTGGCATTACCTGGATGGCTAGCTAAGCCAGCTCTAAGGAGAGTAGGCCCTGATTCGTGCCAGGAGAAGGAGGAGTTAGCGATGGTTGTGGATAACTCTGCTTGTCGACCGATCATCTGAGCGTGTCAAAACACATGTTTTTTAAATTAATATTCTATGGATTTTCAGACGCAAAGACATCATGTACCGGCAGTGGCGGCGTAGGCGGTGGCGGAAGGTTCATATTCTTGATCATTTCCTAACGTCGGTGCTTTGCATATGGATAAGCGCTTGAAAATGCATACAAGACTGTCCCTCACCCTCCCTTTGGCAAATCTGACCATAACTCTATCCTCCTGATTCCTGCTAACAAGCAAAAACTCCAAAACAGGAAGTACCAGTGACACGCTCAATACGGAAGTGGTCCAATGAAGCGGTTACTAAGCCAAAGGACTGTTTCGCTAGCACAAACTGGAATATGTTCCTCAGATCCTCAAAAAGTTATACAGCTGCACCATTGAGAGCGTCTTGACTGGCTGCATCACCGCTTGGCATGTCAACTTCTTGGCATCTGACTGCAAGGCGTTACAGAGGGTAGTGCATACGGCCAGAACATCACTGGGGCCGAACCAGGCGTTGTCAGAGGAAGGCCCTATAAATTGTCAAAGACTCCAGCCACCCAAGACATAAACTGTTTTCTCTGCTACCGCACCACAAGCGGTACCGATGCACCAAGTCTGGAACCAACAGGACCCTGAACAGCTTCTACCCCCAAGCCATAAGACTACTAAACAGGACTCGGTACTGGTAGCCCATGTACTGGTACCCCCCTTCCAAAAGTATTCACACCCCTTGACTTTTTCCACATTTTGCTATGTTACATCATGAACTTAAAATTGATTAAATTGTGTGTTTTTTTTCACTGGCCTACACACTTTGAATAATGTCAAAGTGAAATTATGTTTTTGAAATGTTTACAAATTAAATATAAATGAAAAGCTGAACATTTCTTGAGTCAGTAAGTATTCAACCCCTTTGTTATGGCAAGCTTAAATAAGTTCAGGAGTAAAAATGTGCTTAACAAGTCACATAATAAGTTGCATGGACTGACTCTGTGTGCAATGATAGTGGTTAACATGTTTTTTAAGTAACTACCTCATCTCTGTACCCCACACATACAATTATCTGTAAGGTCCCTCAGGCGAGCAGTGACTTTCAAACACAGATTCAACCACAAAGACCAGGGAGGTTTTCCAATGCCTCGCAAAGAAGGGCACCTATTGGTAGATGGGAAGAAAAAAAATAAACAGAGATTGAATATCCCTTTGAGCATGGTGAAGTTGTTAATTACACTTTGGATGGTGTATCAATACACCCGGTCACTACAAAGATGCAGTCATCCTCCTTCCTAACTCATTTGCAGGAGAGGAAGGAAACCACTCAGGGATTTGGTGACTTTAAAACAGTTACAGGATTGAATGGCTGTGATTGAAGAAAACTGAGGATGGATCAACAACATTGTAGTTACTCCACAATACTAACCTAATTGATAGTGAAAAGAAGGAACCCTGTACAGAAAAAATATCCAAAACATGCATCCTGTTTGCAACAAGGCACTAAAGTAATACTGCAAAAAATGTGGCAAAGCAATTCAATTTTTCTCCTGAACACAAAGTGTTATGTTTGGGGCAAATCCAATACAACACATTACTGAGTACCACTCCATATTTTCAACCATAGTGGTGGCTGCATCATGTTATGGGTATGCTTGTAATCATTAAGAACTGGGGAGTTTTTCGGGATAAAAATGAAACGGAATGGAGTTAAGCACAAAATAATAGAGGCAAACCTGGCTCAGTCTGCTTTCCACCAGACACTGGGAGATTAATTCACCTTTCAGCAGGACAATAACTTAAAACCCAAGGCCAAATCTACACTGGAGTTGCTTACCAAAAAGACAGTGAATTCTCTTGAGTGGCCGAGTTACAATTTTGACTTAAATCTACTTGAAAACCTATGGCAAGACCTGAAAATGGTTGTCTAACAATGATCAACAACCAATTTTTAGATGTTGAATCATTTTTAAAATGGGCAAATGTTGCACAATCAAGGTGTGGAAATTTCTTAGAGACTTACCAAGAAAGACTCACTTATGTAAATGAGATATTTACACTTATGTAAATGAGATATTTCTGTATTTCATTTTCAATAAATATACAAAAATGTATAAAAACATGTTTTCACTTTGTCATTATGGGATGTTTTGTGTAGATGGGTGAGAAAAATATATATTTAATCCCTTTTGAATTCAGGCAGTATCACAGCAAAATGTGGCGTAAGTCAAGGGGTATGACTACTTTCTGAAGGCACTGTATATATATATATATATATATATATATATATATATATATATATATATATATACAGTGGCAAAAAAAGTATGTAAACCCTTTGGAATTACCTGGATTTCTGCATAAATTGGTCATCAAATTTGATCTGATCTTCATCTAAGGCACAACAATAGACAAGCACAGTCTGCTTAAATGAATAACACACAAACAATTATAAATGTTTATGTCTTTATTGAACACACTGTTCAATAAAGACTATTTAATTTCAGCAATATTCTTGGGATGTCTGGTGTGAACCGCTCTCTTGAGGTCATGCCACAGCATCTCAATCGGGTTGAGGTCAGGACTCTGACTGGGCAACTCCAGAAGGCTTATTTTCTTCTGTTGAAGCCATTCTGTTGTTGATTTACTTCTGTGTTTTGGGTCGTTGTCCTGTTGCATCACCCAACTTCTGTTGAGCTTCAATTGACGGACAGATAGCCTAACATTCTCCTGCAAAATGTCTTTATAAATTTGGCAATTCATTATTCTGTCGATGATAGCAAGCTGTCCAGGCCCTGAGGCAGCAAAGCAGTCCCAAACAATGATGCTCCCTCCACCATGCTTTACAGTTGGGATGTGATTTTGATGTTGGTGTGCTGTGCCTTTTTTTCTCCACAAATAGTGTTGTGTGTACCTTCCAAACAACTCAACTTTAGTTTAATCTGTCCACAGAATATTTTGTCAGTAGCGGTGTGGAACATCCAGGTGCTCTTTTGTGAACTTCAGACGTGCAGCAATGTTTTTTTGGACAGCAATGGGTTCTTCCGTGGTGTCCTCCCATGAACAACATTCTTGTTTAGTGTTTTACATATCGTAGACTCGTCAACAGAGATGTTAGCATGTTCCAGAGATTTCTGTAAGTCTTCAGCTGACACTAGGATTCTTCTTAACCTTATTGAGCATTCTGCACTGTGTTCTTGCAGTCATCTTTGCAGGACAGCCCCTCCTAGGGAGAGTAGCAACAGTGCTGAACTTTCTCCATTTATAGACAATTTGTCTTCCCGTGGACTGATGAACATCAAGGCTTTTAGAGATACTTTTGTAGCCCTTTCCAGCTTTATGCAAATCAACAATTCGTAATCTTTGGTCTTCTGCGATCTCTTTTGTTCGAGGCATGGTTCACATCAGGCAATACTTCTTGTGAATAGCAAGTGAGTGTTTTTTATAAGGCAGGGCTTCTTTAACCAACATCTCCAATCTTGTCTCATTGATTGGACTCCAGGTTAGTTGACTCCTGACTCCAATTAAATTTTTGAGAAGTCATTAGCCTAGGGATTCCAACCTACACTGTGAATGTTTAAAATATGTATTCAATATAGACAAGAAAAATACAATAAGTTGTGTGTTATTAGTTTAAGCAGACTGTTTGTCCATTGTTGTGAATTAGATCAAGATCAGATCAAATTTTATGACAAATTTATGCAGAAATCCAGGTCATTATAAAGGGTTCACATAATTTTTCTTGCCATTGTATATAGAATTCTACATTTTGTTCTGGTTTCTTTCTATTGGGAAGGGCCTGATAGGTAAGCTTTGCATCTCTTCAGCTGCTGATGACACTTATAAATAATGGAAATGTTATCCTGCTAGCTAGTTTTTACAACACTGTTATTGTATATAATGATAGGGAACTGTACAACTACTAACGTAGCTAAAGTAAGTTAATAGTAATCTAACTCTATGTCTTACTAATTGTGTGCCTTGAATTATGCAAGTATTTGCTGTGGATTGCAGTGATTAGAAACAACCCAGGGACCATAGTCCATCTCAACTATTCCTGTGACCCATTTGTACTGCAAGGTAGCTAGTTAGCTAAGTAAAGATGACTAAAACTACCCATTTCATATACCCACTTGATCTACTGTTACCTGTGTGTTTTCTCTATTGCATCCCTCCGCCTCCCCGTTCTACTCCCCACTTCCTGTTTACTCCATTCTAGTTCTACAGAATCTACAGAGGGGTTCTGCAGCGCCAGACAGCAGGTACCTCCAGGGCTCCTTTCCTAACATCCAAAGTCCTCCCCCCTGATCTACCCAACATCACACAACCAAACTTCATCAAGATGCGTCATACTCCTAAATTTCATCTACCGCCATAACATTCTGGTTAAGTATTTTCTCAGTAAATCTTCCCTAAACGTATTTCAGCTGTAGGTGTGTGTGGTGTGTGTTAACGTGTGAAACGATTTTAAAATGTTATGAATGTGAGATGTCACAGGGATTTATTTTTATTATACAATGATTTTTGAACTGCCATTTTCATGTAGTATCTATGATTTACCTTTACTGTCCCTCATGCGGAAGACTCTCATTGTCTCATCCGACAGTTCCCACATCACACAAATCATTTCACTTCTTGCAGTTTTAGAGACCAAAGCCCAAGACCTGAACACAACTGCAGTCCAAAGTACTAGTAACACAACCACACGCCCTTAAGGAGATCACAAATATCATGGACACATTTTTTAAAATGTATTTAACCTTTATTTAACTAGCCAAGTCAGTTAAGAACAAATTCTTATTTACAATGACGGCCTAACGGGGAACAGTGGGTTAACTGCCTTGTTCAAGGGCAGAACGACAGATTTTTACCGTGTCAGCTCGGGGATTCAATCCAGAAACCTTTCGGTTACTGGCCCAACGCTCTAACCACTAGGCTACCTACCGCCCCACGTTAGTACTAGTGGATATATGGAGGCAACAAAAAAACTGACCTAGTGAGATATACATGGAGGAGACTTAATCAAGCTAGCCATCTTGAATAATTGATTGTGTTATTCTCTCTGGCACCAAAAGTTTAAAAAAGTATTGGTAGGAGACAGAATGCGATCGGACCACCATCTAATTAGCCTCCACATAATTCTTACAGAATTTCCATGTGGACGGGGGTAATGGAAATGTAATCAAGGCCTACTGGATGACAATTTGTTCTTAACTAAGACAAAATCATTTATAACTGAATTTTTCACCCACAATATACAGGTACAGCAGATCCCCTTACTGTATGGTACCCTTCCAAATGTGTCTTCAGAGGCCATGCAATGCAATGTTCATCTTTAAAACAAAGCAGTTTCGGTCAAAAGAGTTTATACTGCCTTCCAAGTGGTGCAGCGGTCTAAGGCACTGCTTTGCAGTGCTTGAGATATCACTACAGAACCGGCATCAATCCCAGGCTGTGTCATAGCCGGCCACGACCGAGAGACCCATGAGGCGACGCACAATTGGTCCAGCATCGTCCAGGTTAGGGGAGGGTTTGGCCGGATGGAATTTCCTTGTCCTATCATGCTCTAGCGACTCCTTGTGGCATTCCGGGTCCTTGTGGCTGACTTTGGTCGCCAGCTGGATGGTGTTTCCTCCGACACATTGGTACGGCTGGCTTCCGGGTTAAGCGAGGAGTGTGTCAACAAGCAATATGGCTTGACAGGGTTGTGTTTCGGAGGACACATGGCTCTCGTCCTTTGCCTCTCCCGAGTCCATAGGGGAGTTGCAGCGTTGGGACAAGACTGTATCTACCAATTGGATATCATGAAATTGGGGAGAAAAAGTGGTAAAAGAAAATATATATAAAACAATATTGTCACGCCCTGACCAGGTGAACTCTGCTATTTTGGTCAGGGTGTGGCATTTCTATGGTTTATTTTCTATGTTTTGGTTATAGCCTTTCTTTGTGTTTTATTTCTATGTTGGGCTCGGGGGATTTCCCAATCAGACAGCTGTCGCTTGTTATGTCTGATTGGGAATCACATTTAAGTTCCTTTTCCCCCACGATGTTTGTGGGTTGTTGTCTCTTTGTTTTGAGCACGTAACGTATCGACAGTTTTCTTGATTTTGTGTACATGTTTAATTCCAGTGTGTTCAGTAAACATGTGTTCGCTCCCAGCTGCGTTTTGGTCCGCTTCCTCGTCACCAGGCGACGATCGTTACAGAACAACCCACCGAACCAGGACCAAGCAGCGGGAGGAAAAGGAGCGCGAGAGATGGGCTCGCGAGGGAAAGGAGTTCTGGACCTGGGAGGAGATCATGTCGGGGAAAGGACCCTGGCGGAGGGATTCCCAGGTCGAGGAGGTGATGCCAGCCGGTGGATGGAGTCGCAGGCGGCGGTCGAGGAGGCCCGGAAGACACCCCCAATAATTTTTTTTGGGGGGGGGCTAATGGGGTGGTCCGGAAGGGCAGAGGAAGAGCCCAGACCACTGCTCTCGTGGGGGATAACGGCGAAGGAGGAGGCAGAGATGTGGCAGGTCCTGGAGGACCTGCGTAGGGACAGCGTGGAGGAAGAGCCTTGGGTGGCAGAGGTGCACACGGTATCGCCAGTGCGCCTGCACAGCCCAGTGCGCTCTGTGCCAGCGCCCCACATTTGCCGGGCTAGGGGGAGTGTTCAGCGAGGACGTGTTGTGCCGGCTCAGCGCTCCTGGCCTCCGGTGCCCCTTCTCGGTCCAATGTATCCTGCGCCGAGGACGCGCACTGTGTCTCCGGTACGGCTGCTCAGCCCAGTGAGTTCTGTGCCAGCGCTCCACACTTGCCAGGCTAAGGTGGGCGTTGAGCCAGAACGGGTGATGTCAGCTGTGCACTCCAGACCTCCAGTGCGCCTCCTCGGTCCAGGATATCCGGCGCCGCTTGGGCGCACTGTGTCGCCGGTGTGCGGTCACGGTCCAGCACGTCCTGTGCCAGCACCTCGCCCTTGCCGGGCAAATGTGGTGCGTGTCTACAGTCCAGTCCGGCCCATCCCTGCTCCCCGCACCAAGCCAGTGGTGCGTGTCCCCAGTCCTGTCCGGCCCATCCCTGCTCCCCGCACCAAGCCAGTGGTGCGTGTCCCCAGTCCAGTCCGGCCCGTCCCTGCTCCTCGCACCAAGCCAGTGGTGCGTGTCCCCAGTCCTGTCCGGCCCATCCCTGTTCGCCGCACCAGGTTAGTGGTGCGTGTCCACAGTCCGGCCCGACCCGTCCCTGCTCCTCGCACCAAGCCCACGGTGCGTGTCCTCAGTCCTGTCTGGCCCATCCCTGCTCCCCGCACCAAGCCAGTGGTGCGTGTGTCCAGTCCAGTCCGGCCCGTCCCTGCTCCTCGCACCAAGCCCACGGTGCGTGTCCCCAGTCCAGTCCGGCCCGTCCCTGCTCCCCGCACCAAGCCAGTGGTGCGTGTCCCCAGTCCAGTCCGGCCCGCCCCTGCTCCCCGCACCAGGTTAGTGGTGCGTGTCCCCAGTCCTGTCCGGCCCATTCCTGTTCCCCGCACTAGGCCCACGGCGCGTGTCCACAGTCCGGCACGGCCTGTGTCCGGTCCACCGGTGACCAGTCCTGTTCCGGTCGGCGGCCTCCACCGTGGTCCAGTCCGGGCCAGAGGGGTAGGGCTAGGGTGGAGGCAGGGGGAGAAACACGCCCGGGGCCAGAGCTTCCACCGAGGGTGAGGCGCCCACCCGGGTCCCCCCCCAATAGACTTTAGGTTGGTGCGCCGGGTGTACGCACCGTTGGAGGGGGGGGTACTGTCACGCCCTGACCAGGTGAACTCTGCTATTTTGGTCAGGGTGTGGCATTTCTATGGTTTATTTTCTATGTTTTGGTTATAGCCTTTCTTTGTGTTTTATTTCTATGTTGGGCTCGGGGGTGATTTCCCAATCAGACAGCTGTCGCTTGTTATGTCTGATTGGGAATCACATTTAAGTTCCTTTTCCCCCACGATGTTTGTGGGTTGTTGTCTCTTTGTTTTGAGCACGTAACGTATCGACAGTTTTCTTGATTTTGTGTACATGTTTAATTCCAGTGTGTTCAATAAACATGTGTTCGCTCCCTGCTGCGTTTTGGTCCGCTTCCTCGTCACCAGGCGACGATCGTTACAAATATATAAAAGTTTAGACTAACAAAGGAAATAGAGGAACTAACTGCACAGGTAGCTGGCAATACAAACAGTACTATAGAGGTTAGAGGAAAAACAAAAAGAACTTGAAGAACTTATTAATTAATTTATTACAAAAATAAAGAGAACTGGATGGAAAATGGAGACAAATGCACAACATTGTTCTTGAATCTTCAACATCGAAATGCTACCAAAAAGAAGTTACAGAAACCCATTACCAATGACAGAGTCATCCATGATCCACCAAATTATATTTTAAAAAAGGAAGCAAAATATTTAAAGCATATGTTTTCTTTCCATTCTCCTCCATCTCCACTGAATGATGTTAACTGTAAGGATTTTTCCCCCCGGGTTTAAGTAAAATTAACAAATGTACAGAAAGCCCTGTGTGAAGGCCAACTTACAGAGGAGGAACTTCTTGAGGCAATTAAATACTTTCGGTCTGGGAAAAACCCCAGGTCTTGATGGCATACCAGTAGAGATATATCAAACCTTTTTTTATGTACTTAAAGATACACTATTAGCATGTTCTAACTACTCCTATATAAATAGTCAACTACTCAACAAGGAGGTCTGATTTCACTATTACTGAAACGGGAGAGATAATATACAATAATTACTTGAAACAATAGAACAAAATGAAACATCAAATAAACCAGGCCTGATCTTTATAGCAGATTTTGAAAAGGCTTTTAATAAAGTATCACTAGAATTTATACATAATTGCCTGGACTATTTTAATTTAGATGAATCTCTTATACACTGGATTAAAGCTATGTATAGCAACCCCAGGTGTACAATAGTAAATAATAGTTACATCTCAGAAAGTATTGAACTGTCAAGAGCAGTAAAACAAGGCTGTCTGCTGTCTCCATATCTATTTCTTATGGTTATTGAAATGCTAGCTATAAAAATCAGATCCATCAAGAACATCTTGAAATCTGGTTAGAAATCCAGGGCTTTAAAACAAAAGTGTCGATGTATGCAATCTGGATCCCTGCCCGGTCTCATTGAAGATCACTTGTCTAGCCTCTCTGGACTACAATCAAATTATAATAAATGCACCATATTACGTATTGGATCTATAAAAGATACAACTCTTACATTACCATGTAGTTTAGCAATAAAATGGGCTGATGGTGAAGTATACATACTTGGTATTCATATTCCTAAAGATATAAATGAACTTACCATAACACATTTTTATTGAAAATTCGCAAAAATAGACACGATTCTGCAACAATGGAGAGGTAAATCACACTGATCAATTCTTTAGTCATATCAGAGTTTTACTTCTTTACTTATGGCATTGCCTACTCCAGACGATTATTTTTTTTCAATCATATGAACATAAAATATTTCACTTTATTTGGAACACTAAGCCAGACAAATTTAAAGTGCCTATTTATATAATGAATATTAGTTTTAGGCGCTGAAATTATTAAATATTAAAGCATTAAACCTCTCACTAAAAGCTTCACTCATACATAAATTATACTTAAACCCGAACTTGTTCTCCAGTAGATTACTAAGAAAGGCTCAACCTGTGTTCATTTTGTTTTGTCTTTTTACAGATTACAACTTCTACTTTTTGGTTAATTGAAAAATAAACTTTGTTCAAAGTATCGCCCTTTCTGAAACAAGCCTTACAAAGCTCGTTACAATTTCAATTTTATCCCCCAGAAAAGATAGAACAAATATTACAACAAATATTATGGTTAAACTCAAATATACTCATTGCTAAAAAAAAATACATGATGGACATTTAAAAAAAATATATTATATTTATTAAGGATATTATGTATAGTAATGGTGGATTTATGTCACACATGCAGCTATTGAAAATATATGGGAGTGTTTGCTCAGTCCAAACTTACAACCAACTGATTGCAGCATTACTGCAAAAATGGAGGAGGCAAGTGGAAGGGGGACAAAGTAGAGAATGTGTTAGTCTGCTATATATTAAAGACCAAAACTGTCTGAAAAAGATTGGCATAAATAGAAAAATATACCAGTTTCATTTGAGGACAAAAAATGTTGACAGTTGTGCCATTCAGGTAGCAAAAATGTTTTACTGATGTACCAATTCCATGGCACACGGTATATAAACTGTACACAAAAGAACACTTGATTCAACAGCAAGTTTTTCAGTTTAAATTATTATACAATATTCTTGCGTGTGGAACTCAAAAAGGGGTGGTCTTTGGAGACTGGTGGGATGGGCTGAGAGTAGCAGAGCACTGGGTTTATAAAGCTCATAATCGGTAATAGTTATTATTGAAAACACTAGGTAGGTTGTTTGTATATATTTTTTTTAAATGTTGTTGTTATGTAACTGTAACAAAAAATTTACCGTGTATGTAAAATGTGTGTAAAATGTATAAGTAACAGAAAAAACTGTAAAAGCAAAAATGTAAGGGAATTCTATTGTGTATTGCTGACCATGCAATACACTGCTACAGCAGAACTAACCTTCAGTGTCTCTCTTTCTCTCTCTCCCTCCCTTCCCTCTGTAGTTAGTGAAGCCCAGGGACAGGGTGTTTGTTGGTGGGGGACAAGGTGTTTGTTTACTATGTTGGCATGCTGCTGGATGAAACCCTGTTTTACTCTAGCTTCGAACAAGCTTTCGAGCTGGGCAAGGGTGTGTGTGTCTCAAGTGTGTCTGTGTGTTAGTGTGGGCCAGGCAATCAAGGTGTTGGACCTGGGTGTAGTCACTATAACTGTGTGTGTGTGTGTGTGTGTGTGTGTGTGTGTGTGTGTGTGTGTGTGTGTGTGTGTGTGTGTGTGTGTGTGTGTGTGTGTGTGTGTGTGTGTGTGCGTCATGCAATCAAGTTGTGATACCTGGGAGTGGTTACTATGAAAGAAGGACAACCAGAGTACGACTACGGCAGTCCCCCCAAAGATACCCCTCAACCACGTCTTCCAGGTCTGTCTGTGAGGGATTGAGAGAGTTTGTTTTTTAGCTATACATTCAGTCAACATTGACATGTGTGACTTTGTGAGAGCGCTTAAATTAATATTTTGTTTGTGTGTGTTAGATGGAGCTGTTTGAGTTACAAGGGAGGATGGAGGAACCATCTGTCGCGTCATCAGTAAGGGACCGGGATACGCCGAGCCTAATGAAGGAGCTGCCGTAAAAGGTACACACACACAAATGCACACAAAACCTATCATCATCATCATTAATAAGGATTTGCTTGCCGAGGCTGGGAATAAAGACTCCATCAGGTGCACCCTCTATGTTCCCAGGTAGAGTACCCAAAATGAACAAGACACTAACTGCAACTGCAGAAACCGACCACAAGATGGCAGGCTACCCCTTATAAAAAAAGTACTACTAAATAACTCGATAACAGGATCTTAAAGGCCCAATGCAGTCAAAAACGTGATGGTCCTGTGTTATATATATATATTTCTACACATTAGGGTTGGAATAATACTCAGAAAATTTGAAAATGATGACTGACAGTGGACTTTTAGTGTAAGAGCTGTTTGAAAAGGCTGCCTGAAAGTTCAGCCTGTTTTGGGTGGGAGGGAGTTTTGGCCTTCCATGGTGACATCACCATGTGGTAAGTTATGTAATAGACCAATAAGAAAGAGAGTTCCAATCCTCTCTGCCAATAACAACACATTTTCAGTTTCCCCCTCCCCACTCAAAGCTAACATTTGGAATTGTTTCGCTATTTGATTTAGAATTTTAGAACTTCTTTAGGTATTATTATTTGATAAAATATAGAATTTGGCCTTTACTACTATAGCCCATAGAAACTCTTTGAATAACACATTCATAAATGCCAAAAAAGACAGTCAAAAAATGGATCACAAGGAATACGGTTTTGAAGTGTCTGTTCTATATCTAAGAGATAAGAAAACGTTTATATTTACCCTCCTATTTTGAGTTTTTCCCCACTAAAGGGCTTCATTACAGACAGAAATACTAAATTCTCTAAAATGACGTTTGCGTCTTATGGTAGAGAAATTAACATTCAATTCTCTGGCAACAACTCTGGTGGACATTCCTTTAGTCACCATGCCAATAGCACGCTCTCTCAAGACTTGAGACATCTGTGACTTTGTGTTGTGTGACAAAACTGCACTTTCGAGTGGCCTTTTATTGTCCCAGCACAAGGTTCACCTGTGTAATGATCATGCTGTTTTTTTAATCAGCTTTTTGATATGCCACACCTGTCAGGTGGATGGATTATCTTGGCAAAGGCGAAATGCTCACTAACAGAGACGTAAACACATTTGTGCATACATTTGTTTTTTCATTTCAGTTCATGAAACGTGAGACCAACACTTTACATGTTGCATTTATATTTCTGTTCAGTATCGTTTGTAGCTCAAACAGTTTGGACACCACAGACAGAAGTTTTAGCGTTTAGTTTTAGTGCACTTTAGCGTTGCTGACTGTGGGGTCGTAGAGCAAAATGGAAAACACCTTTGAACACCAACCATTTGGACGCCACAGGCATTTTTGTGAGAAGACCATTTTTCATAATGTCTCATGGTCTGACAAACACAGCTGTAGCTCAGCCACATAAGCGAATTAGATTTCATTTAAAGTTTTGGACAGGTTGCATAGTGGCTGATTTCATAATCGCATTCCTCAGATGGGAGATTTTATGCCCTCTGCAACCCTAAACCTTTGTTTGTGTTGTATTTTAACATGCAGCATGTTTGGTTTATTTTCAGGTGGGCTAAAGGAGTTGGTGGAGGCAGAGCTGCAAGCCAGGGATGAGACAGGCCGTTATTCAACGTTTTTTTGTGAGACTATTAAAGACATAGACAAAGCTCAAAAGAGAGGAAAGTATCTCTATCAGAGGAGGCTATGTGTTGGCATGTCCCCCATCTAGACCTGTAGAGCTGACACTAAATGGTCCTAAAGGCCCCATTTACATTTGACATTTTAGTCATTTAGCAGACGCTCTTATCCAGAGCGACTTACAGTTAGTGCTATCATCTTAAGATAGCTAGGTGGGACAACCACATCTCACAGCCCTGGGGGACACCAGTAGTGAGAGTCCGTGGTGCAGACACAAATCCTCTCTACGTCATCTGGTAGGAGCGGCCTGCCAGGTAGGATGCAAACCAAGAGTGTGCAGAGCCTGAGACACCCATCCCTGAAAGGGTGGAGAGGAGGATCTGATGGTTCACGGAGTCGAAGGCAGCGGATAGATCTAGGAGGATGAGAACAGAGAAGAGTCAGCTTTGGCAGTGCGGAAAGCCTCCGTAACAGAGAAGAACAGTCTCGATTGAGTGACCCGTCGTGAAGCCTGACTGGCTAGAGTCAAGACGATTGTTCTGAGAGAGATAACGAGAAAGTTGATCAGAGACAGCACGCTCAAGTGTTTTGGAAAGATAAAAAAGAAAGGATACAGGTCTATAGTTTTTGACGTCAGATGATGTTTGGATGTCAGATGTTGGTCGAGTGTTGGTTTCTTGAGGAGGGGAGCAACTCGGGCCATTTTGAAGTCAGAGGGGACACAGCCAGTGGTCAGGGATGAGTTGATGAGGGAAGTGAGGAGTGGGAGAAGGCCTCCAGAGATGGTCTGGAGGAGGGGATGGGGTCAAGCAGGCAGGTTGTCAGGCGGCCAGACCTCACTAGTCGCAGGATGAGTGGAGAGAGTGGGGAGAAAGAGGTCAAGGCATAGGGTACTTCTATGTGAGTGAGACCAGTGGACTCAATAGGCTGAGTGAATGAGTAGCGGATGTCGTCAAGCTTTTTTCAAAGTGGACCGCAGAGAGGGAGGAGTGAGGGGGAGGGGTTGGGGGATTAAGGAAGGAGGAGAAGGTGGACAAGAGTTTACTAGGGTTAGAGGCAGAAGCTTGAAATTCAGAGTGGTAGAAAGTGGCTTTAGAAGCTGATACCTGGGAAGAGAAGGTAGGTAGGAGGGAGTGAAAGAATGATAGGTCCTCTGGAAGTTTAGTTTTCCTCCATTTTTGCTCAGCTGCCTGCAGCCCTGTTCTGTAAACTCGCAACGAGTCACTCGGCCACGAAGCAGGAGGGGAGGGCCGACCTGGTCGGGAGGAAAGGGGACAGTGCGAGTCATAGGATGAGGAAAGGGAGGAGAGTAGGGTCGAAGTGGCAGAATCAGGAGACAGGAGGGAGAAGGATTTAGCAGAATGGAGATAGGATAGAAGAGGAGAGAGTAGAGGGAGAGAGAGAGAGTGAAGATTGGGATGGCGCTTGACCATCTGGGTAGAGGCTGAGTGGTTAGGGTTGGAGGATAGGGAGACTGAAAAGGAAACAAAGTATTGATCAGAGACCTGGAGGGGGGTTGCAGTGAGATTAGTAGGAGAACAGCCTCTAGTAAAGATGAGGTCAAACGTATTGCCTACCTTGTGAGTTGGAGGGGATTGGGAAAGGGTGAGGTCAAAAGAGGCAAGGAGGGGAAAGAGAGCGTTGGAAAGAAATGAATCGAAGGCAGACGTCGGGAGGTTGAAGTCGCCAAGTACAAAGACCGATGAATGTTGTTATAACTGTTGCTTCATTAGTTAAGACACCACACCTACAACTGAAAATCATTTAGGGAAGATTTAGTTAGAAAATACTTAATTAACCAGAATGTTATGGTAGATGAGATTTAGGAGCATGATGCATCTTGATGGATGTCTGATGTTGGGTAGATACAGGGGGACAAATCTGGATGTTGGGAAAGGAGCCCTGGAGGTACCCGCTGTCTGGCACTGCAGAACCCCTCTGTAGATTCTGTAGAGATGTAACAGAGTAAACAGGGAGAGGAAAACGCCCAGGTAACTGTACAAAAAGTGGGTTTATCTGTACATCAAGTGGGTATATACGAATTTATAAGAATTTGTTCCTAACTGGCCTGCCTAGTTAAATTAAGGTTCAATAAAAATACAAATAAATAAAAATACATCACACTGACCCTTCCTCAGTCAGAGGGAATTAGACAATCTCACAGAGAGATCAACCCACTTCTTAACTTTATAGCGAGACTCACAGAGAATGATGGTGAATCGTGTAAATTGGTTTCTGTAACAGAGAGAAGGAAAGGGTTATGTGTTAGACAACAGAAATAACAAGCGAAGGACTATGCAATCACATTGTCACAATTCAAATTGTGGTAATGACACAAATAGCACACACCAGAGCTATGGAGGACAACGGCTCTAACCTTAAACTGATCTGTCTTGATAGTTGTGCAGCCCCGGCATTGTGAAGGACTGGTATATAGGTATGGCAACTGCTCGGCCTCCGACCGCAAGGCACTACAGAGGGTAGTGCGTACGGCCCAGTACATCACTGGGGCCAAGCTTCCTGTCATCCAGGACCTCTATACCAGGCGGTGTCAGAGGAGAGCCCTAAAAATTGTCAAAGACTCCAGCCACCCTGGTCATAGACTGTTCCCTATGCTACCGCACAGCA
The DNA here is from genome assembly GCF_901001165.1 of Salmo trutta. NCBI lineage: Eukaryota > Metazoa > Chordata > Actinopteri > Salmoniformes > Salmonidae > Salmo > Salmo trutta. Next base: position 49,282,419 of record NC_042969.1, read on the forward strand.
AGCGGTACCGGAGATCAAAGTCTAGGTCCAAGAGGCTTCTAAACAGCTTCTACCCCCAAGCCATAAGACTACTGAACATCTAATCAAATGGCTACCCAGACTATTTGCATTGCCCCCCCCCCCTGATTTACACTGCTGCTACTCTCTGTTATTATATATGCATAGTCACTTTAATAACTCTACCTACATGTACATATTCCCTCATTTACCTCGAATAACTGCCCCCGCACATTGACTCTGTACCGGTACCCCCTGTATATAGCCTCGCTATTGTTATTTTACTGCTGCTCTTTAAATATTTGTTACTTTTATTTCTTATTTTTTTAGGTATTTTTATTAAATTGTTTTCTCATTGTTGGTTAAGGGCTTGTAAGTAAGCATTTCACTGTAAGGTGATACCTGTTGTATTCAGCGCATGTGACAAACTGATTTGAATATCACATAACAACCCTAGAAAATGGATAGTTCAAGTCATCTTTACTTAGCTAACTAGCTACCTTTCAGTACAGACGTAGTTGAGATAGACTACGGTCCCTGGATTGTCATACTCATGGATGGCCAGGCAAATGTTTTGTTGCTTCTAATCACTACAATCCATAGCAAATACTTTGCATTGCAGTCCATAGCAAATGCATACTACTTTGTATTTCATATTTTTCATATTTCAAGGCAGCACACAATTAGATAGCTAACTGTAAAATATAGAGTAACTTATGGTTAACTACGGACCCTACTGAGTATTCCCAATCCCACTTTTACCTTGGAAGCCTTATAGTAACTCATACATGTATACAGTGTATTGCATTGTGGCCAATGGAATGGGTGGAGTAGAAAGTGCTGCTGAGTATTTAGATCTAAGTTCCCCAAAGAAATAACAGACTACTGAGTATTTTCAACCTCACTTTTACCTCGGCACATAGAATAGTATTTTCTATACAGCCCAATGTTATGGGCCAATGTTATGGGCCCAATGTTATACCAGTCTGAATTTTTTTTTTTTAAAGAATACTATCAAAAAATACAATGTTTTTTGAAACATATTTCTAATTGTTTTCATAACTTCCTTCTTGCATTTGCTTATAAGTACAATAAAAAATGGACTTTTCAATGAGTTATCCTCATGGCGATGTTTTTGAAATGGGGGTTTTTATGTTCAAGGTTTCCTCATTACCATACGAACGTGATGTCATAATGTGTTCTGCAGACAGAATACTAGTGGCAGCAACACCAAAAGGGAAGTTTTATTCGAATTCAGTAATTGATTACATAGATTTGAAAAAAAAGGCATGGTTAAAACCTTACAGGTTTTGTATACCAAGTAAGGCTAGAGACGTCCATTTGAAGGTGATACATAATATATCCAACAAATGCCTAGATTTTGAAGTGCAAAGATGTGGACAAGAATTCATTTTTTTGTAGTCATGTCACCTTTTTTAGGAATGTCATGTAATATCCAAATTCTGGGATGATCTTGATCTCGTAATATATTTTTTCAAATAGGTCTGTTTAAAACTTTACCTTGAGCAAAAAGGACATTTTTTTTATTGACAACATTGCTAAGAAGCTAGATTTAATTGTAAACATCGTTCTACTTTTACATTTTACATACATTTTATTTTACTTGTACAGCGCTTTTCGAAGAATCTCAAAGCACATCAAAAGTAAAACAGACCAAAAAAAATGGAAATAGTGGAGATTGAAAGCCGTCATCTTGGGATGAAGTTTAAGCAGTTTGGACTGGAAAGGCAGAGAAGGTTCAATGGAGGGGGGGCATAGATGGGACAGCCAAGGAGAAACAAGGGACAAATCGCAATTTACTGGGGGAGAGGGGTGGTCCAAAATAGGGGAGGGTTGCCAAACTTGTAATTTTGCTTTGGGGTGGGTTGTGTGTTTTTTTTTTTGAGCACAGGGGAGGGTAGTGCGTTTTTCCCCCCTGGTTTGCATTCGCTCTTTTGCAGGTTTTACTATATAATTTATTCCATCCATGTCACGTCCTGACCAGTAAAAGGGGTCATTTATCATTGTAGTATGGTCAGGGCGTGGCAGGGGGTGTTGTTTTTGTGTGTTTTGGGGTTGGTTTGTTTCATGGGGATTTGTTCTAGTTTTCATTTTCTATGTTCATTTTCTATGTGTGGCCGAGTATGGTTTCCAATCAGAGGCAGGTGTCTTTCGTTGTCTCTGATTGGAAGCCATACTTAGGCAGCCTGTTTTTTCCTTTGGGTTTGTGGGTGGTTGTTTTCCGTATAGTCTGTGTTACCTTATGGAAGTGTCATTTTGTTATTTTTGTTTAAGTGTTCACTTTACTTTAATAAAAAGAAGATGAGCACTCTACACGCTGCGCCTTGGTCCGCTCCTTCCGACAGATATGACAATCCAAGCCAAATTTCCTCATCTGCTTGCATGTGCTTGTAAGGGGTGTTTAACTGGTGGCAGAGAAGTCAGATGCAGGAGAGAAAAACTGTTTCCAACGGCTCAGTTTAATCATAAAAACCCACCGGATACAGAACAATAAAATAAATGGCTACATAACCCGACGCACACCAGAACATAACGTGCACAAGCACTGACAACAAACAATTACGGACAAGGACATGGGGGGGGGGGCAGAGGGTTAAATACACAACATGTAATTGATGGAATTGGAACCAGGTGTGATGGAAAACAAGACAAAACCAATGGAAAATTAAAAGTGGATTGGCGATGGCTAGAAGGTCGTGACGTCGACTGCCGAACGCCGCCCGAACAAGGAGAGGGATCGACTTCGGCGGAAGTCGTGACAGTGCTTCCCCTATATCAAGACCTTATGCACTATGCTTTTCCGTATGCTAACTTTTAGTATACCACAGGTCAGCATAGTTTATCAGTCTAACAGTCTATCCTGCCCTCTATCCACAATTCAAAGTGGCAATAATGGTAAGTGGATCGTTTGTCCAGATCTGCAATAAGCTAACTAGAAATCATACCACACATAAAAACATTCAAAGCAGCATACATACATTTTTTATATGAATGGACAAGAACAAATAGGATTAGCTGATAGGCAGCGGAGAGGCCAGGTGCATCATTGCGCATGAAAGAACAGTGAAGCCATGAGGCACACAACTCAAAAATCTTACTTATCTTGTTTAGGGACAATACAATGATCCTACCTATGCTAGCCTACAACACCAGGTGGCGCCGTTTCTGGAGGCGGTGGATCTTCTGGACCGACTGAGGAAGTCCACTAAACCACTCCAACGTTTCTGCAACTACCTCCCCCTAGCAAGCAAGGTTTGAAATATGTTCTATGCTCTTGTGGCGTTGAGTCAACATTCTAGCCTACTCTATGCTGCAGTGAAAGAGTCATTTGAATAACAGTGCAAAAGCACTGTGATATGAATGTTTCATTAGATTTGGATGAGTTGTGGGCTACTCTTGGCAGTTTGTAAGGTCTAGAAAGGAACAGTAGCAGGCCAGTCTGGCTGTATTTTTACTTTTGATACTGAATGCGCTGTTTGTTGAGACAATCATTCACCCAAGTCATCCTATAATAATGTGGCCACATATGCTCCCGGCATGCCCAGTGATCCAGGAAAGTTTAACACGTTCTGCTTCCGCTCCACTCCTCTCCAAACACCTAGAACCTAACGCTTCAATATAGCCAAAATATGTATCATGTAACTGTTTAGATGTATTACCTTTTATATATATATGGCATAAACACATCCAGTTACGATGTTTGAATGAGATTAGGCTACTTCAAAAGCGTCATGTAGGCATACGCACATTCATTCAACATAGAATTCCAACATCCTCAAAATGGCTTGTCATTAACCAGGTTTCCTTTCAACCTTTTTATGCGAGTAAAGTAGCCTACGTGTGTGATAGAAAAATGTCACCACGTCATGGGAAAGCTTGCAGATTATTAGGCTACAGATGCAATAAATTCAAATGAACTTCACATGGTGGTGAAACTGCACAGTGATGAAGTTGATGCTGCTTTCAATAAATATCGAGGGTCTTGTTTTGGTGACATGGTGATCGATGCTTGGCTCCCATTTGAAAAAAGAAAGATAATAATCTCATCATGTAGTAGACTATACCTGCACTGTAAACTGTTGGCTGGAGCGCACCCGCCAATACCAGAGTGGGCACATTCGCTACGCAACATGTTTTGTGACAAAACCATAAGTAAGACTTGAAAATGTGATGGAAACCCGGTACATTTATTCGATACATTGGAATTTTCATGTGCACTACATATTTACACACATACTTTTATCTTCAACAAGTACATTTGATGGAACACTATGACTTTTCAAATCACCCTCTGATGGGAAAATGCTCCATGGGTTCCCTTAGCTGGTAATTGCCTGCATTTGGCTGAGATTTTTTTTTTATTAAAGCAGATAAATAAAATTGTATCAGGACAAATTGTCCAGGAGAGGCTGTCTATCATAGCCTACACCCCGAATTGGCGCTTCAGTACCAATCTCTCTCGCCTTGCGCAGACATGCGCCTGTTGCTGAGGAGAGGGAGAGAGAGAGGAACAGAGGAGCCTTGGCCTAGGCTACAGATACTTGCAAAGATGGAGGCCTTTTTCAAGTCAACCAAAAGTTAGATGAAAAAGAGGATGTCTATACTGAAAAGCCTACAAGAGGTTTTTTATACGAGTTTTAATATTGTAGTGGACTAAGATAAAAAGAATGCAGACTACTGTGCAACTCCCTATTCAGGTAGGATGCAATTTTGGAACTAAAATGTAGTTTAATCATTTAGTTTAATCATCACAGTTTTATCATAATAATTATTATTGTATATCATTGTTATTATTGTAAGCCTATTTATTAATCGAAAACAGTTCTTTAAATATGGAACATCTGTTTTGTTTAATTCTGTTGAGACATTTTCATTGGCTAAATTAAATGTTAACTGTCTTTTAATTTTGAGCTCCGTCTTTAGTTTAAGATATGTTATTTATTTTACAACACACCTACTTATAACCTTAGCCTATTTCTGTCATTTTTGGTATGGTAGGCACTTGCCTTTGTTAGTAATTGCTGCAATATAGCTTGTTCAAAGCTTTTGTTAAGGTTTAAACCCGTTTGCAAGTGTTTTGTTTCATTCTGTTGAGCAATTTCCTTCAGCCAAAGTATCCTGCAGTCAAATGACTTAGTGGCCTCATGGGTGGAATGTTAATAATATTTTTCATGATTTCCTAATTAATACACTTTAAAAAAAAGCTGCAGATAATCTGGTGTTTCTATGTCAAACTGTTTTGTTATATTTCAATCTTCTGTGATGTGTATAAAGTGTAATATTTGTATGCAAACTCAAAATGTAATACATTTCATCTCTATATCTGACATTGTACAGGTGTCTTCTTTTTTTAAGCCCATAACCATATGTTTGAGGTGAATACTTTTGTTTCAAAGTAGACTTGTTTAAGACTACCAAGAAACACTCTGTGTGACCCTGATTTAGCCCACTGCAGTAAAAGGTTATTCAGTTCCAACTGTAATGCTGTTTGCCACAATATAATAGTCCGCTCATATTTTCACTATAAACAATGGCTTGACTCACTTTTTGATATTACCCTAATAAAGTTTAGAAATGTTTGGGAAGGTTTGGTGTGGTTATTATTAAGCTTTAGCTGCTGCAAGCCTATGATATGAAGGCAGTGTGCACCAGCGACAGTTGAAATTCGAGGTGAGGCAGAATGTTTCAGGCCTACCAGAGTTACTCCTATAATCTAACAATATAATACTTATTTTTATACATAATATTAACGAATTAGCCTCCTTCTGTACATCTATATCTGTATAGCAGAGGCAGTAGCCATCTGACATAAATAAGTATGTAAGTATGACATAAGTAAGTATGTCGGCAATGTAGCATGCTGCCAGCATCTCTCTTTCTCTCGCGCGCTCTCGGGCTAGGCCTAAGCTCTTCCTTTATATAGGCTATATATATATTTAAATATTAATAGCATACAATAAACACCTACGCCTGTAGGCTTATGCATACCCTGATGCATTTAGTGCTCAAATCTCCAACAGCTGAACCATGAGGTGGACAACTATTGTTTTAGAAAAGTAGGCTACAAAGCTATTCAAAAAAATTGTTATAATGTTTTGCATATGCTACACATGGAACACAAGGAATAGTGTTTTGTCATTTGTTATAGGCTGTTAAGGACATGTACACGTGGCTCATTTGACCAATATCCCTAGTTTATTGATGGCGCTGGCTGCGGAAAGTCGGATCTGAATGCATATGGATGTCTGGTAAATTTCTCAAATGTCTGGTAAATTAAAATCTTCCCGGTCACGTTGTCCAGCGATAAAATTAGAATTTTAAAACCGTGAAATGTGCATATGTGAAAACTATAGACAATCTAAAGTCGCTGGAAAGTGTTATTGTTCAGTGTCACTTTGATTATGCCTGCACATCACGGTTCACCAGCAGCCACAAACATCTAAATAAACTACAGACTAGTGTAGAATATTTTCCCTGTATTACAAATGTTCCATCCCGAGTATAATCCTTTTTCTCCCGGGTAACACAGTATATCCCGCCCAAACCGGAAGTGTCATTCTGAAGCGTATAAAATATTACATTTTAGTCATTTAGCAGACGCTCTTATCCAGAGCGACTTACAGTAATGAATGCATACATTTCATTTTTATTATTTTTTTGTACTGGCCCCCGTGGGAATCGAACCCACACCAACTGAGCCACAGGGAAGACTAACATATTAACATGTCTGGATTTGATTGGAGTTTTGATCGGCATGCAAATTCAAGTCTGATGCTACCTGAGCCAGATGAGCCATACATTTTATGAGCCCTATATTAAAGATTTTTTTTGTGCCCAAGCCCAAAAAAGCCAATGTGATTGTACCGTTATCCAATACATAGCCTATTAAATAGGCTACCACACATTACGCACGACAGAAAAACATAAAAGCCCATAGATGTTGCTATGTTAAACAATAAGGTGACACCAGAAAGCAAGATGGAGATGTGTAAATTAGACTTGCGATCAGTCCTTATATTACTGTAGCATGTTCTGCATGAAATAGGAACCACAATGGAAATCAGTCCCTGACTTTGTGCCATCCCGGTCACTTTAAAAATGATTGGTGTATACATGTATTTTTATAACTGGCAAATAAAATCAATCAATCAATCCAAACTGTGCAGAGGAAATTTGATGAATGGAAATATACATCTGTTCCAAAACACCAACAAGTGCAATGGCATTCAGAGATTGTCACCAAGTCTTCGATACCCGGCAAGACTACAAGGTAGGGAGGGATGTGTTTTCTGTTTGTCGAGATTGACATAGTCTATTTATTGTGGTGTTGAAACGCAAACCATGTCTGTATCTTTTGTTTATTGGTTGTGTGGTGCATTGGCACAGCAACCTGTTGGTGGAAAATGTGTTGCGTAAATTTTAGACAATTATGAATATGGCACCAAAATGTTGAAAATCTGATCATTGTCTGCAACCGGCTCTGATCGCGAAGAAATGAAGCAAACAGGGAGAGTGAGCTCCTCTGTGGTGATCGGTGAAACCTCAATCTGCGTGGCATCGACACGACTGTGCCACAAAAGCAAAGTAGATATCCACGTTTATAAAGACAGGGTTGATACAGTTATTTGTTGTTGCGGTCTAAGCATTTATTTCAGTTAATTCTATGAGGGGGTAAGATGTTCAATTTAGGGGAGGGTCATGTGAAAACACACCACATGGCCAAAAGTATGTGGACACCTGCTGGTCGAACATCTCATTAAAAAAGTTATGGGCATTAATATGTAGTTGGTCCCCCTTTGCTGCTAAAACAGTCTCCACTCTTCTGGGAAGGCTTTCCACACGATGTTGGAACATTGCAGGGACTTTCTTCCATTCAGCCAGAAGAGCATTAGTGAGGTTGGGCACTGATGTTGGGCAATTAGGCCTGGCTCGCAGTCAGTGTTCCAATTCATCACAAAGGTGTTAGATGGGGTTGAGGTCAGGGCTCTGTGCAGGCTAGTCAAGTTTTTCCACACCGATCTCGACAAACCATTTATGTATGGACCTCGCTTTGTGCATGGCGGCATTTTCATGCTGAAACAGGAATGGGCTTTCCCAAACTATTGCCACAAAGTTGGAAGCACAGAATCGTCTAGAATGGTATTGTATGCTGTAACGTTAAGATTTCCCTTCACAGGAACTAAGGGGCCTAGCCCGAACCATGAAAAACAGCCCCAGACCATTTTCCTCCTCCACCAAACCTTACAGTTGGCATTATGCATTGGGGCAGGTAACATTCTCCAGGCATCTGCCAAGCCCAGATTAATCCGTCGGACTGCCAGATGGTGAAGCGTTATTCATCACTCCAGAGAACACATCTCCATTGCTCCAGAGTCCAATGGCGGTGAACTTTACATCACTCCAGCCGATGCTTGGCATTGTGCATGGTGATCTTAGGCTTGTGTGCGGCTACACGGCCATGGAAACCCATTTCATGAAGCTCCCAATAAACAGTTCTTGTGCTGATGTTGCTTCGAGGCAGTTTGGAACTCGGTAGTGAGTGTTGCAACCGACGACAGATGTGAGCTTGTGTGGCCTAAAACTTTGCGGCAGAGCCGTTGTTGCTCCTAGATATTTCAACTTCACAATAACAGCACTTACAGTTGACCGGAGAAGCTTTAGCAGGGTAGAAATGTGACAAACAGACTTTTTGGACAGGTAACATGCTATGCCGGTGCCTCGTTGAATGTCACTGAGCACTTCAGTAAGGCCATTCTACTGCCAATGTTTGTCTATGGAGATTGCATGGATGTGTGCTCTATTTTATACACCTGTCAGCAACGGTGTGGCTGAAATAGCCGAATGCACAAATTTGAAGGAGTGTCCACATACTTGTTTTTGTATATATAATGTATCTCTCTTTTTCCATTTAAGGCTAGTAACATTTGAATGATATCACTTTTCCTGCTTTATTGTCTCTTGGCATTTGAAGTGCTTCAAAATTGTATGGGCAGCAACTCACTCCCTCTCGCACATCTAGTAGAGACAAACTGCCATCTAGTGGCAAAATGTAGTAGCCTACTATTGATTGCGGTCTGGTAGTGCGAAAAAGGCGCTCACATCAAAGACCCAACATGGCTGGTGTGATGGAAGGACAGTTTTAGCAATTATGATCTATTATATTGACAAGATAGTCGAGTGACCGCTCTAACAATGGAAATGCAAGTCTCCAAAGATGGAAGACAGGCGGGAGGAGGAGCGATCAGGTGGGACTATTCTAGCCAATGAGAGGGGCAGATACGCACGTGAACAATAGGCACAACTGCGATATAAAGTCGTATTTTTTCAAAGTTGACAAAATGCAACATGCGTCCAATTATATCAGTACATTCCTAACAACCTAACCATTACAAAACTTATATTAGACAAATAAGCCTCATGTAGCAAATTAGCAATTACATTTTTGTTGCGTTTGACACTCTCTCATTGACCTACATACAACATTTCCACACTTCGTGGTGTTATTTTCGTGCGCAGATTTTGGGTGGAGTAAATCCTCTTGCTTCGAATCACTCTCTGGTTTTAGCCAATGATGTGTAGACCTATAAACCCTGGATGACTGTATTGAAACCAGCAGACAGCCATTTTGGTACATCATCCATTGTAAAAATAACCAATTTTTTGGAAGCTATGGAAAACCATTCGTTTTTTTCAAATATAATATATTACTGACACCTTAATGTATAGCCTACTTTTAAATTAAATTATGATATGTGAACTGAACATAAAAATATATATTTGTTTATTAAAACATATTCCTTACAGTATTTTTCTTAGATAGTAATAATGTTACTGTCCCCACTACAACAAAGAAGTACATGTTATTTTGAATTCCATTCATTCCTATGGAGGACTGCGCCTTCTGTGGAGTACAAAAATGGCAGCCAGTGCCTTCAAAGCCTCTAAATTGAGACATGGATTGTGTATGTGTGCCATTCAGAGGGTAAATGGGCAAGGCAAAAGATTGACAGTGCATTCGGAAAGTATTGACTTTTTTCACATTTTGTTACGTTACAGCCTTATTCTAAAATGGATTCAATAAAAAAAATCATCATCAATATACACACAATACCACATAATGACAAAATGATAACATGTTTTTGAACATTTTTGCAAATTAATAATTTTTATTTTTTTAAATACAGTAATACCTTATTTACATAAGTATTCAGACCCTTTGCTATTAAAGTCGAAATTGAGCTCAGGTGTATCCTGTTTCCATTGATCATCCTTGAGAAGTTTCTACAACTTGATTGGTAAATTAAATTGATTGGACATTTGGAAAGGCATTCACCTGTCTATAAAAGGTCCCACTGTTGACAGTGCATGTCAGAGCAAAAAACAAGCCATGAGGTCGAAGGAATTGTCCCTAGAGATCCGATAGGATTGGGTCGAGGAACGGATCTGGGGAAGGGTACCAAAAAATGTTTGCAGCATTGAAGGTCCCCAAGAACACAGTGGCATCCATCTTTCTTAAATGGAAGAAGTTTGGAACCACCAAGACTCTTCCTTGAGCTGGCCGCCCAGCCAAACTGAGCAATCGGGCTAGAAGGGCCTTGGTCAGGGAGGTGACCAAAAACCCTATGTTCACTCTGACAAAGTTCTAAAGTTCCTCTGTGGAAATGGGAGAACCTTCCAGAAGGATAACCATCTCTGCAGCACTCCACCAATCAGGCCTTTATGGTAGAATGACCAGATGGAAGCCACTCCTCAGTAAAAGGTACAAAACACCCCTCTTAGAGTTTGCCAAAAGGCACCTAAAGGACTCTCAGACCATTAGAAACAAGATTCTCTGCTCTGACTAAACCAAGATTGAACTCCTCAGCCTGAATGCCAAGCATCACGTCTGGAGGAAACCTGGCACCATCCCTACGGTGAAGCATGGTGGTGGCAGCATCATGCTATGGGAATGTTTTTCAGCGGCAGGAACTGGGAGACTAGTCAGGATCGAGGGAAAGATTAACAGAGCAAAGTACAGAGAGATCCTTGATGAAAACCTGCTCCAGAGCCCTCAGGACCTCAGACTGGGGTGAAGGTTCACCTTCCAATAGGATAACTGTCACGTCTGCTCCCGCTTTTCCCTTCTCCTGGCGCTTGAGGGCGCCAGATTACCCTGCATCACACACTCCTGCCTTCCATCACGCACACCTGCCTTCCCTCGTCACTCGCATCAGCGTTATTTGACTCACCTGGACTCACTTATCACATGTTCATTTCCTCCCCTATATTTGTCTGTTCCCTTGCTCTGTTCCCTGTTGCTGCATTGGTTGTTTTTTGTCTTTAGTTTTTGTCTTTGACGCTGTTCTGTCTCGTGCCATGTCCGTTCTCCATTAATTGTTTACTCCCTGTGCCTGCTTTGTCTCTCCAGCGTTTTTCCGCGTGACAGAATACAGCAGCCAAACATACGAAGCATCGGGGAGTACTGGCGTTCCGGTTGGAATGGTGGCAGCGGCTCTGGGTCGCCATCGATGGAACCGGGGATGCCTAGCCAGCTCGTCGGGCTTCCACGCCCTAGCTGGTTCGAGAGGTTTCCTTGCCCCGGTTGGCTCGGAGGGTGCCCATCCCACGTCGGGCCTCAGCCGGATCATCAGTTTTTGTGCGCCCAACCGGTCCAGGAGTGTTTTGTTTGTGACGTCGCGGTGGAATCCGCTGCCGATGGAACCGGGGATACCTCAGCAGGCCCGTAGGGCTTTCACGCCCTGGCTGGCTCGAGAGGTTTCGTTGCCTCGGTTGGCTTGGCAGGTTTCCATCCCACGTCACGCTCCACTGGGTCTTTGGGCTTCCTCAGTGGGATCGACAGGCGTCTTGCCTCAGCGGGATCGACAGGCTCTCACGCTCCTGCCGGTTCGTCGGGTTTTCACTCCCCAACCGGCTTGCCCAGTGCCCATGTCTTGGCCGGTTCGCCCAGGTGGGACGCCGGGTGGCGTCCCGAGAGAGGGGTACTGTCATGTCTGCTCCCGCTCTTCCCTTCCCCTGGCGCTTGAGGGCGCCAGATTACCCTGCATCAAACACTCCTGTCATCCATCACGCACACCTGCCTTCCCTCGTCACTCGCATCAGCGTTATTTGACTCACCTGGACTCACTTATCACATGTTAATTTCCTCCCCTATATTTGTCTGTTCCCTTGCTCTGTTCCCTGTTGCTGCATTGGTTGTTTTTTGTCTTTAGTTTTAGTCTTCGACGCTGTTCTGTCTCGTGCCATGTCCGTTCTTCATTAATTGTTTACATTTTTACATTTACATTTTAGTCATTTAGCAGACGCTCTTATCCAGAGCGACTTACAGTAGTGAATGCATACATTTCATTTCATGCATTTAAAAAAAAATAATTGTACTGGCCCCCCGTGGGAATTGAACCCACAACCCTGGCGTTGCACACACCATGCTGGCATTGCAAACACCATGCTCTACCAACTGAGCCACAGGGAAGTTTACTCCCCGTACCTGCTTCGTCTCTCCAGCGTCATTCCGTGTGACAATAACGACCCTAAGCACACAGCCAAGACAACGCAGGAGTGGCTTCGAGACAAGTCTCTGAATGCCCTTGAGTGGCCCAGCCAGAGCCTGGACTTGAACCCGATCAAACATCTCTGGAGAGACTTAAAAATATCTGTGCAGCGACGTTCCCCATCCAACCTGATAGAGCTTGAGAGGATCTGCAGAGAAGAATGGGAGAAACTCCCGCAATACAGGTGTACACAAGAATACTCCAGGCTGTAATTGCTGCCAAATGTGTTTCAACAAAGTACTGAGTTAAGGGTCTGAATACTTATGTAAATGTGATTTCAATTTTTTTTTGTTTACTTAATTTGCAAAAAGTCGAAAAAAAAAACTTTTTTTGGTTTGTCATTATGGGGTATTGTGTGTAGATTGAGGGGAAAAACTATAAAATCCATTTTAGAATAAGGCTCTAACATATCAAAATGTGGAAAAAGTCAAGGGGTCTGAATACTTTCTGAATGCACTGTATATGTAATTGGTTTTAGCTAAATATAGGCTGTGTGTGGAAGAAGAATGTGCTTAAAGTAGGACAAGGAAAGTGTGTTTATGTGAGTTACAGAGAGAAAACACACACAGCCTGTTTACTTTTTTAATCGACATACAAGTTTAATCGCCATGGGCTTGCCTGACCACAGAAAATGATGCAAATAGATGAAAAATAATAGGCTATAATTCAAAGTCAGCTCTTGGCACCATGTCATTACCCAGACTCATTGGCGAAAATCTGATATCAACTTTGGAGGGGACAATTACATGAAATTTTCTCAAGAGCAATTCCTGAGGGGGACATCAAAAGTAGTGCTGTAACACATAGCCTACATTGTAATATGGTAAATGTATATTGAGGAACCAAAGAAATAAGGTGTTTGCCGTACTCCTAACTACCGGTACCCAAAACTACACAACTAATCACAACAGCAAAACCATTGCCTTTAACAAATCTTAGTTCAGTCACCAGTTTAAGTTGAGAGTGGGGGTATCCATGGCATTTTCCAATAATGTTCCTATTTTACAAGTCAAAAAAATGGAGAACCTTTCATAATGTTGCCAAACAAAGACTCAACAAACTTACCTGAGACTCCCTGTCTCTGCCAGTCTGTCCCTGCATATTTGTCCCCAACTCTGCTGTCTGTGTGCCATCTGTTGCCTGCTCTGCCTAATGACATCATTGTGAAACATTTCCATTAGAATTTCATTTCTTTCTTATGAACATTTTATCAACTAGTCTTTGAGATATTAGGCTACTAGGGATCTTACTATGCGTTTTGGTGTATTGAAAAATACTCTCATGTCTGTCTTTTATTTTTCTGCCATTTTTCTACCTGGCTGGCTGGCTGGCTACACACAGTGTGTAGGTTATTTACAGTAGGAGATGGGCTTCTATCATCTTCAATCATTCTATTTGGGCTTCGATCTAAAAGGTAGCTAGCAAATGTGAAACGGATTAAAATGACAAGAGTTGACAGCTGTATGAGTTCACCATTTACACAACATATGCTGCAACCTTTTGTAATTTTAATAGTTTGTTTCATATTGGCTGGCTTCCAACAATAGCTGAATTTGCAAAGCTAGCGAGCACCAATTCAGTTTCAGTGGTGTTTGCTATAATCTTTGCTACCCAGGTTAAATAAAGGTGAAATAAAATAAATTAATAAAAGTTCACTTGCGACAATTTAGCTTTTGCAACGAGACCATTAAATATATTTAAGACAATGGTAGGAGAGTGTAGTTCTGTTCAGTTTGGATTTCAGTTTATCGCTAACCTTATCACAGGGACTTTGAAGCACTAACTTACATCATCTGCATGCTGATTCCATCTTTGACGACGCCACATAAATGGAAGAGGTACTAGCTAGCTTAATAGTTAATATTTGCGCGCTAGCTCTGCATATTCAGCTAGTGTGTGTGCGCGATTGACTGGATTAACCTCACGTCAGTTACGTGCATTGAGTGCCTTTCAGACAGTAGATACGACCTCTCTGTTACCTAGCAAGCTAAGGAACTGGCAGTGGATCAAACCATTGTGAGGCAAAGGTTGGGGGGGTTGCAATCTTTTGAAACTTAAAAACGCGCTATTAAGTGTCTATAATCAGCACAATTGCTTTCATTGCGTATTATTAATATTATTTAAATTACATAGTTATGTTTCAGTGATATATTGGGGGGGACAAATCATATTTTTCCCAGGATGGGGGGGTCGTGTGTCCCCCGTCCCCCCCGGGATTTCCGCCCCTGCCCAGACTCCAGACTCCAGCTGACTAAAAGACGAATTTACTTATGATTAAAATCTATATTCATAAATGTACATTTTCAAAAAAGATGCCCAGATTTCAAACCTTAATTTATGAATTTGTAGCCTTACTAGGGCCGTTTTTGCATGAAACTCCCTTCCATCTCATATTGCTCAAATGAAGACCAAACCTGGTTTTATAAAACAGATAAAGCAACACCTCACGGCACAATGCCTCTCCACTAGTTGACCTAGATAGTTTGTGTGTATGTATTGATATGTAGGCTGCGTGTGCCTTTTTAAAATTGATGTAGTTCTGTCCTTGAGCTGTTCTTGTCTATTAATGTTCTGTATTATGTCATGTTTCATGTTTTGTGTGGACCCCAGGAAGAGTAGCTGCTGCTTTTGCAACAGATAATGGGGATCCTAATAAAATACCAAATACCCTCAAGTTTCATAGTAACAAAAATAGTATTTGCACCAGAGAATTTTATAATTGGATTTGATGTACAGGTATGTTGAAATGTGATCTGTCATCTTCCATTTCTATTTATTATATTTCTGGTGGTTGTTCATATTGTTAATTTCCCTGACCTATTTTTTTAATTATTTTGTAACACATTTATTATATATATATACACTATATATATATATACACATATATATATACACTATATATATATTATTATATATATATACTATATATATATATATATATACACACACACACACATTTTTAAATAGTGGCGCGACAGTTTTCGTCAGACCGTCGCGGGTCGTGGGATCAAAAGGGTCTCAGAAGGTGTAGATGGTTAGGGCGGGTCGGCGAGCTATGTTATTAGGGCTGTGTATAATCTTGACCTCAAAGACCATACGGGGAGAATGGGCAGGCGGATAATGGAGTTAAATGGGCACCATTCTATGGGCTTGAATCATTATTCTTTGTGTAGCTCTGGTCATTGTTTTCTTGTCCTCATTGTGGATTTAATCAGGCGTGATGGAGAACGGCCCAGTGACAGACTGGTGATGGAGAACGGCCCAGTGACAGACTGGTGATGGAGAACGGCCCAGTGACAGACTGGTGATGGAGAACGGCCCAGTGACAGACTGGTGATGGAGAACGGCCCAGTGACAGACTGGTGATGGAGAACGGCCCAGTGACAGACTGGTGATGGAGAACGGCCCAGTGACAGACTGAAGGGCTCGTTGAGAGTCCGAATCCTCCTGTGGACAAAGCAAGTGTCATAGACAATGTTTCCTTACATATTTTTTTCAGCACTGAGGAAATTTCAGGTCTGCAAACACTGAGGCTGTACCTGCTTTAAGTAACTTACTGTGGCTAGGAAGGCTACTGTGGCTCTTTGATAATAATGTCAAAAACAATGGTTAAAATGCATCCCATAACATTTTAACAAGAACATAGTTCTATTATTCAGCCTACAGTAGTAGACAACATGGGGTGTTCAATGTAGGCCTACATTCCATGACACCTTTGAAAAAACATGCAGGGTTTGTCATGAACCTGTTTATCCACCTGTTCTTCAGACAAGGATGTCACTGAAAATGCTGTTGTATTGTGTTTTATTTAACTATGCAAGTCAGTTAAGAACAAATTCTTATTTACAATGATGGCCTACCCCGGCCAAACCCGGATGACGCTGGGACAATTCTGCACCACCCTATGGGACTCCCAATCACAGCCGAATGTGATGCAGCCTGGATTCGAACCAGGTACTGCAGTGACGCCTCTTGCACTGCGATTCAGTGGCTTAGACCGCTGCACCACTCGGGAGCACCATAGATTTATGCAAGAAATCATTTTACAAAATAAAATGTATTATTATTCCCATATAATGTTTATTATTACAGAGAATCAGACAAAAATGTATGCTACCCTCTGCCTATTGGCTACTTAGCCAAGCATGTCTCAAAATAGAACACTGCTCTTTTAAGACATAAAAACAGCTACTTGACTCAGATAGTTAGAAATGTACACCGTTTCTGCTTTTGTATGAAGCAATCCCTCCCCTATTGCTGACCAGAAATGATCTATAACCGTGCTAATAACTCACTAACTAGCAAAGAATATCAACAAGTGTGCACACGTGGCAGTACATACAGCTCTCGCTTTTATCTCAAAACAAGCACATCTATCTACTCGCTTGTGCCAGTCGTTGCAATATAATTCTACTCAGAAATTCTCTGCAAAATATCGTGCATAGTTAGTTTTGCATACACCCTCCTACTAAGTCTTGCATAGTTCGTTTTGTTTCATATTTGTTGCATTGAAAGTGGCTAACACTTTGATTCGATCACAATTCCGGCCACAGTATAGGGAAACGTTGATTGTGTTAACAAAAGGGGAAAATTCCAAACCTCCCGGGGGCTCTGCATACCTTTCTGGGATGGTTCGAGTAAGGGAGGCGTCCCTATGTCTCCATACGGGTGAATGAGTGTGTGTGTGTGTATTTAAGAACTGGGGTTGTTGCACAAGTCCCAAAAAATAAGCATAGACGAGTGAGTCAAAATAAGAAAGCTGGCATAGTTTAACTCTAATTAGGCTACATTTACTATTTTTCCAAATTGATCTCAACTTGAACATTGAAAATGGAGACTCAGGTCGCAACCGGGTCCATTGCCAACCCTGTTAAATTTCGGGACCAGGACTATGTAGCCCTCCTAGATGCGTGCGTTAAATCCGGTTCGCTGTTCTCTGACTCAACCTTCACCCCGGACCAGAGCTCAATCGGTATGCCTACCGACCCGGATCCCAAAAAGGAGATCAAGTGGCTGCGACCCAAGGTAGGCTACTGTCCTATCAGTGTATACACAAGCAAGTCGAGATCTACAGCACAGATTTTTTTTAAACATGATTTCAAAAAATGAAATATTAAAATAAAACTGTTCTGGAGAAATGAGATTTGTGCAGCAGTCCAAATACATAATCACAGCATATTGGCTATATGCCTGGCCGGCCAAAATTGTTATTCTTAGGCCATATTATATTTCAAAACTCGAGCTTTGATAACAAAATAGTTCAGTTGTAGCACTTGCGAGGCACAGCATAAATTGAAAAAATGTTTGCTTTTTTTATTTTACTGGACTGATGCTAACTGCCTCTGATGGTCATGGTGCGTTCAAGACAACTGGGAACAAGAAGGGAAAAAAACGAAGTCAAATCATGATATTAGTGATTTTCAGGTCGGAAAGTCAGAGCTCTAGAAATATTTCCGACTTGGAATTCCGAGTTGGATTACCGTTAAAGATTTTTTTCCCCAAGTCGGATCTCGTTCTATTCCGAGTTCCCAGTTTTCTTGAACACACTGAAGTCTGAGATTTCCGAGTTGCTTTGAACACAGCATTAGTCTCAGCTGAGTGAGAGAGAGCAGCAGAGTTCCTGCTCTCTCCTTCCTTTCCTCTGGTGAGACTGACCAGAGAGAGAGGACACAATCTTCCACCTGATGGCGAAACTCGAATCATTCAAACCGCGTCTGCCTCATGCACAAATTAATGTTGTCCCTATGACCAGAGAAAGCTACATATTCCTTGATATTACAAGAGACAGGACGAAATGCTAATAATAATAAAAACGCAGGGCTATTTATAGCCTACACTTGGATACTCATTCATTGCAGCTCCAGTGGAAGTAGGAAGAAGAGCGTTTTGTTTGTAATAGTGTTTTAATAGGGCTCCTGAGTGGCGCAGTGGCCTAAGGCACTGCATCTCAATGCTAAGAGGTGTCACGACAGTCCCTGGTTCACATATGGCTGTGATTGGGAGTCCAATAGGGCGGTGCACAATTGGCCCAGGTTTGGAAGGGGTAGGCCTTCATTGTAAATAAGAATTTGTTCTTAACTGACTTGCCCAGTTAAATAAAACAGTACTGAATAAAAACTTAGACGTGAACTCACTCAGAATAGCAGCTCTTCGCTGTAGGTTATTCTTTGACAGTCTCTCTCTGGTCATGGTTTTAAAAGTTATGAAATCTCACATAGGCTAGTATCAAATTTTGTGGCCAGGGTGACGGAAGCTGTAGGCACGGTGATTTGAGCTACCAGATTGGCCAGTGCTGTAGGCACTCGATTTAGCCACAGATCTCCCGGTCTGCCAGGTTGGCAGAGTTGGCAGAGCAACACACGAAAAAGGAGGCCAAGCCTTTATCGTTGGCTTTACTACAGGAATGTTTGGTGATCGTCTAGGGATGCCTTGAAGATGGACCAGTCGATCGTGATCGACCGATTGGTGACAACTGGGCTACATCAGGTTTCCCCAAACTCGGTCCTGCCCACCCCCGTGCACATTTAGTTTTTTGCCCTAACACTATACAGCTGATTCAAAAAACAAACTCATCACCAAGCTTTGGATTATTTTAATCAGCTATGTAGTGCTAGGGGGAAAAAAATGTGTAGGGGGGGCAGGACAGAGTTTGGGGAACCCTGGTCTACATGATAGCCAGCCATGTGGTCACTCAAAAACACACTTCTAAATTGCAATAGTCAATTTTCTTACTCAAGATAGTCAAGCTTATTTTAGGGATATCTGTAGCCTACGTTATCATTTTTACAGTGACATTATGAATTGAGGTTGATGAGGATATGAGTAGGTCTAGTTGTGTACAATTGGATGATGCTCCTGGACAGATGTAGGCTACACCGGAGCTGACTCACTGTCAGGTGTGGTTCTGAGGAAGATAGATTGATCTGCTGGAGCATGTTCAGAGAGAGGAGAGAGAACGGACAGAATGGAGCATGTTCAGAGAGAGGAGAGAGAATTGACAGAATGGAGCATGTTCAGAGAGAGGAGAGAGAATGGACAGAATGGAGCATGTTCAGAGAGAGGAGAGAGAATTGACAGAATGGAGCATGTTCAGAGAGAGGAGAGAGAATGGACAGAATGGAGCATGTTCAGAGAGAGGAGAGAGAATGGACAGAATGGAGCATGTTCAGAGAGAGGAGAGAGAATGGACAGAATGGAGCATGTTCAGAGAGAGGAGAGAGAACGGACAGAATGGAGCATGTTCAGAGAGAGGAGAGAGAACGGACAGAATGGAGCATGTTCAGAGAGAGGAGAGAGCGAATTGACAGAACGGAGAATGTTGAGAGAGAAAAGATAACTTACAGAGTCTGTGCCAAACAGCTGGACAGGATATCACTAAAAGCAGAAAAGACATGGAATGATGAGAACAACCGAAGAAGCCATGAAACGTTTGTGATGCAGTTGAAATCATGAACATTGCTTTTGTCATCATCCAGTCAACTGTTATGTGAATGAAACAAGAGTTACACATTCCCTCAGACAGTGTAAACTGTAGTCTTGAACTCTGCCCCGTGTCTCTCTCTCTGCAGGAGATCAGTGTCAATGCTGTGTTTGTGGAGGACACAACCTGCACCACCGATATCTGCCAGGGCCAGCTGGGTAAGTGTGTGTGTGTTTTAAACATCGTAGGATGGGGTATCATTGCAGTAACCGGTAGACACTTAACTCAAACTCACAGTTCTCATGTATAACTAGATTGACCTCACCTCTCCCAACCTATTCTCCTGGGAATGGTGTCGAGATGATATCCTGGTTCTACTGTCACGGTTGTCGTAAGGAGAAGCGGACCAAAGTGCAGCGTGTGTGTCGTTCCACATTTTATTGTCACTGTGAAACTTTGCAATACATACACAATAAACTGAACGAACAAAACAACAAACTGTGATGCAGAGTAGAAACATACACTAACTCAGAAACAATCGCCCACAAAACCCAGGTGGAAAAAAACCCTACTTAAGTATGATCTCCAATTAGAGACAACGAGGACCAGCTGCCTCTAATTGGAGATCATCCCAAACAAAACCCCAACATAGAAATACAAAACTAGACCCTGACAACATAGAAATAGAAAACCTAAAAAAAAACACTGTCACGCCCTGACCTACTCTACCATAGAAAATAACATCTTTCTCTGGTCAGAACGTGACATATACTATCTGTATGGTTCAGACTCTGATAGATATCCTCTAATCACATTGAATATGTCACCCCTCCACACTGCCCCAGGGGCTCCGCTCCAAACACATGTCCCAACAGTATGGGGATCGGGGTGACATTCTGTGCTCTCACCTCCCAGTCCCAACCTCCTCGGAGTATCTGTGGGTCTAAAATGGACCCTGTGATCACACCCCTTTCTCCCATGAAAAACAATGTGCCTTCTTTATCACCGCTTTTCATGCGATGTCCAGTCTGTTTTTCATTGTTGTGAAGTAGGGAGAGTTCTCATGTTGCTTTCTTTGTTATTGCTTCATTATTTGTCCTCGAGGTTTGTGTAATAGTTCTGGTGGCAATGTGGCATCCCTTGTGTGTGTGTGTGTGCATATGTGCATCAAACATCAATACCTCTTTCTTTCCTCTACATGGACACAAAGAGCAGCTGTTTACTGTTAGAGAGGAATGTGCCTGTGTGTGTACAGGCATGTTTGTGTGCGCTCGTGCATGTGTGTGTGTTTGTGAGGGTGAGAGTGTGCGAGTGTGGGAACTCTGCAGTGTTAGAACTTCCTCAAACGTCAGGAAATGATTTGAAATGAAGAAAAAACACCCCATGTAGAATCAATTGAAATAAAATTGAATTCATACCGCTAGTTATCATGCCATTGGCCTGTCTCTTTCTTTTTCTAATAGGTGACTGTTGGCTTCTGGCTGCCCTGTCCTGCCTTACCATGCACCCCAATCTCTTTGTCAAAGTGGTACCACCTAATCAGAGCCTGACAGAATCCTATGCTGGCATCTTCCACTTTACGGTAAAGCGTGGGGAGGGTTCATGTGCTTGCTGTGTACATGTGTTCTGCATACTTACTTTGTGTTGTTACAATGAGAATGTCCCTTATTAATGCAGCATGCCATGTAAAAGAGTGAGAGTAGCAAAAGCAGGACTGAAAAGGAGTAGTGTCAAGTTTTAAGGTCACATGCACAAGTACAGTGAAATGCCTTTCTTTCAAAACCCAACAATGCAGTAATCAATAGCAAATGTATTAATAGAAAAAAAACACACGAGAAATAAGAATAAGAAATATGAAATACACAATAAAGTAAGTAGGTAAGCGTGCTATATACAGGAAATATTTTAAAAGTAAATTCCAATACCATATTTACATGTGCAGGGATACTGGAGTGATGGAGGTAGATATGTATTGGGGTAAGGGGACTAGGCAACACGATATAAGATAAACAGAGTAGCAGCAGCTTGTATGTGAGTGGTTGTGCGGGTGTGTAGAGTCAGTATAAATGTATGTGTGAGTGGGCAAATAATGGAGTGAGTGTTTCTGTGTGCGTTGGAGTGACAGTGTGTGTGAGTGCGTAGGGCCCTGTGAGTGTGCATATAGACAGAGCAAATATACAAAGATACAAGGTAAACTCGGTCTATGTAGCTATTTTGTTAGCTCTTTCTCAGTCGTAAAGTGGAAATAAAGAGTTCTTAAGGGAACAAACCCTAATCAGCCACCCTCCTTTTGTTTTTGCTTTTAGTAACCATCTGTCTTATGTAACCACACGAAACATGACATATCCTACTAAATGGAGTGGTTCGGGTTTACGTACAGAATAATACAAAATGCTTTGAGACCAGGTTGGGTAGTGTAACTAATATTCCTCTCCAGCCATTACCACGTGCCCGTCCACCCCAGTTAAGGTGCAAAACAACCTCCTGTGATATGGAGATATATGTGATCGTATAGAAATGTAAGCAAAGTTTGAAAGGGTTGTTTTAGTCAAATATTATATCTGTTCGGGCTTCTTGCGGTCATTTTGCAGTCTACAAATAATTTGTTGTTATGTTCTGGCCCCCTGACCATCCACTCAAGAAAAAATGGGCCTGTGGCAAAATCTAGTTGATGATCTCTGCCCTAGATTAACTTTGCTTGTACTAGTGTGCTTGTACTGCTGTATAATTACTTTACTAGATTTATGACCCCCCCACACACCTTTAATCCCCCCTTCCCATCACTAATGAGGGAGATCTCTAATTACTACCCCCCCCCACACACACACACATTTTCGTACACACACCTCTAAACCCTTCTATATCTTGTCTCTGAAAACTTGCCCCTGGCGTCATTATCATTCAATTGGTTTCAATTGTGTCAGGTTAAAGGGATTGATTACTAAAACATTGTCTCATGAAATAACATCTGTGAAAAGACATGCAATGGAAACATTAAAACATAGAGGTCATGAGTTATGACTCAGGGATTTTCTGTAATTGCTTTAATATTTTCTCATGTCCTCTCAGTGAAGTATGTGTGGCATGACTTAACATGTTTGTCGGAAGGAAGGGGGATAAATATGTGTAGACTTAGAGAGCTGGAGGGGTTATGTTGGAAGTGTAGTCCGTCCAGACTTGTAGGTAGCTACTAACACACACACACACACACACACACACACACACACACACACACACACACACACACACACACACACACACACACACACACACACACACAGCCTTGCTTATAGGCAAGCAATTAGAGAACATCACTAAGTCATAACTCATGACCTCTATGATGTTTTAATGCAGGCCTGTACTTGCCCAATGTTATGCAACACATTCAATGTAGATGTCTCTCTCCCCTTCTCCCTCCTCCCTCCCTCTCTGTCTCCCTCTCTCCCTACATCCCCCTCATCCCTTCTCCCTCCCTTACTGTCCACCCTCTTTATGCCTCCCTCTCCCTCCCACCTCCTCCCTCCCACCTCCTCCCTCCCACCTCCTCCCTCCCCCTCCCTGTGTAGTTCTGGCAGTATGGTGAGTGGGTGGAGGTGGTAGTGGATGACAGGCTGCCTGTACGCGGCGGCCGCCTGCTCTTCAGCTACTCCTGTACCCGCAACGAGTACTGGAGCGCCCTGGTGGAGAAAGCCTATGCCAAGTCAGTCAACCGGGGTGTGTGTGTGTGTGTGTGTGTGTGTGTGTGTGTGTCTGCGTGTGCGTGTTCGCGTGCGCGTGCGTGTGTGCGTAATATGCTACGTGGTTGTAGTGTTTGTGTGTGCCTGATAATGCCCTTATGAGGTTTCAGCCTCCTCATTTGAATGTGTTTATCGTAAGGCACTTTGAATAAGAGCATCTGCTAAATGACAGAAAATGTCCATCTAGAAAATGTCCCCTTCCTTTATCTCCCTCATTCCTCTCTCCTTCCTCCCCCCCACCATTCTATCCCCTCCCCCTTTCTCTCCACACACCCCTTTCGCCTGCTCCCTCTACCCCTATCTCGGAGCAGGCTGATCGGGTCATATGGCAGTCTGAAGGGGGGTAATATCTCTGAGGCGATGGAGGACTTCACAGGCGGCATAGCCTACTCCCTCCCTGTATCCTCACGCACCCCCAGGATCATGTGGAAAGCCCTCTCTGATGCCCTGTCCCGTGGCAGCCTGCTCAGCTGCTTCATACAGGTGCAGCACAAACATACGCATGCAAGCGAGAACGCACACACACACACACACACACACACACACACACACACACACACACACACACACACACACACACACACACACACACACACACACACACACACACACACACACTTCCACCCATGGCACATGGTGAATTCTGTACCAACATAGCTACACACCTTTCTGACACCCACACCTCTCCTTCGTCAATAGCTACTGTGATTGCAAGTGTGACTTTCACTGTGTAAGAATGTGCTGTGTATCTCTCTCTATGTGCTGTGTATCTCCACAGGCTAGTAACTATCTTGAGATAGGCACAGTGACTGCAGAGGGACTGGTGAAGGGCCATGCCTACGCCATCACAGACACTGACACGGTATGTATCATACTGAGCTTCCTTGAACTAAAGTCATCACAAAAGAATCCACTTTCCCATTTTGCTAACATAATTGTTGGTGTGTGTGTGTGTGTGTGTGTGTGTGTGTGTGTGTGTGTGTGTGTGTGTGTGTGTGTGTGTGTGTGTGTGTGTGTGTGTGTGTGTGTGTGTGTGTGTGTGTGTGTGTGTGTGTGTGTGTGTGTGTGTGTGTGTGTGTGCGTGTGTGCGTGCGTGTGTGGTTCAGGTGAAGAAGTCGGCTGGTGAGGCCTTGTTGCTGAGGCTGAGGAACCCCTGGGGCTTTGTGGAGTACTCTGGACCCTGGAGTGACAAGTGAGGAAGTGTGTTTGTGTGCGTGTGTGTGTGTGTGTTTCATTTTGTTGTTACACAGTAATCCTGTGCTCATTTTCCTGTGTGCGTAATTGCAGGAGTAAAGACTGGGATGATGTGGATGCTGCTGAAAAGAAAAGGATTGAGCTGAAAAACAGTGAGGATGGAGAGTTCTGGTAGGTTCTGGCATTACAATCACACGTAGACACAAACACACATAGACACAAAAACACGTAGACACAAACACACATAGACACAAAAACACGTAGACACAAACACACATAGACACAAACACACATAGACACAAACACACATAGACACATACATCGACCAGTTTCACCTTATTTCTGCTGTACTTTGTTTTGGTTTATGCACACATGTGTAAATACAATGTAATGTATAATAACTGATACCAATAATGCATAGATGATGTAATGTATTATAGACGACTCCAAATGAAATACTGTACCGTGTTGGACTATGGCTGCTTTTTCACGTCTCAAAACTCTATTTGAGTGGTCCACAATGTGGTCTTTTAAAATCATTGTGGAATGACACTTTAATAAATGTCTCTAACTCGAACATATCATCTAGTTTCACACAATACAACAACAGCACACAAACACATTCTAACAGTGTGCATCCCTCTCCGCGTGTCAGGATCAGTGCGGAGGACTTCAGCAAGCTGTTTGGCACAGTGGAGCTGTGCAGTGTGGACCCTGACCCCATAGTGGACGAGGATACACCCACCGACCCCGACTCCCCTGCCGCCCCCATCTCTGCCTGGACCCTCAGCTCCCACAAAGGCTCCTGGGTATCGGGCTCCACCGCAGGGGGAAGCTGTACTTACCCTCGTGAGTGTGTGTGTGTGTTTCCAAAAGCAGAACGTTTGTAATTTCATCTACTTGTCATTTACTACCTTCCTTTTCACCAATCCCTCCTCTATTGTAGGATCTTTCTGGAAGAATCCCCAGTTCCAGCTGATCCTTGCAGAGCATGATGATGATAATGCGATGACCCCGGAGGAGAAGAAGGTGGCAGGGAATCAGAAGGAGAAAGCGAAGCAGTGCACCGTGTTGGTGGAACTACTGCAGAAAAACCGTAGAAAGAAGGATAAAATCAGCTTCCTCCACATCGCCTTCCACATCTACAGGGTGAGAGAGGAAGGGAGCGCGAGGGAGAGAAAATGTGTTGTCCCTGTATGTGCTGTGAATCTGAATGTTCTACATGTTCAGTTAGTCTGACGTTTTTCCTGTCTCTGCAGGTTCCTCCAAAGGTGAGTATCATGTTGTGAAGTATTTGAAAAAAACGACATATTTTCATTAGTTAGATAATGTCATCACTTTTAATCTAACAACCATGTCTGCTGCCCCCTCTCTCCAACCACTACCTCCCTCTCTCCCCCTTTTCTATATCTGCCTTCTTCTTCCTCTCTCTCCTCTTCTCCTCTCCTATCTTCCCCGCTCCCCCTCTTGTAGCTCCAGGGCCTGTGTCTGGACCAGACCTTCTTCTCTTCCCAGCAGCCTGTGGGGAGTTCTGGGAAGTACCAGCCCCTGAGGTATTGTACCTCAGCAGCCAGTCTTCACTGCAAATACGGTGTGTCACATTTTCATGAAAACAGTCTATAAAGTTGTATCTCATCTCTTCTTCTTGTCTTTTGTCACCGTAGGGCTGTGTGGAGGGAGGTGAGGCTGGACCCGGGAAACTATGTGATTCTGGCCTCCACCTACAGTCCCAACCAGCCTGCGGAATTCTTCCTCCGCATCTATTCCAAGACTGGCAACAATCTGGGGTGGGTGGGGGCGGGTGATGATGATGATGCTGATGATGACAATTCAGTGACAATGTCATATTGTGTTGAGACTGATGGTGCTCCTCCTTGTATTCCAGGACCAAAGATTTCACCTGCTCCACTGGCTTCCTCATGGTGCGTTGAACCTTACAGAAGCATACTTCTACTGCACTACTGCTCTCCAGTTCAGAAAGCCAACTGTCTCTGTGTGTGTGTGTGTGTGTGTGTGTGTGTGTGTGTGTGTGTGTGTGTGTGTGTGTGTGTGTGTGTGTGTGTGTGTGTGTGTGTGTGTGTGTGTGTGTGTGTGTGTGTGTGTGTGTGTCCTTCACAGGTAATGTCAATGCCACCAGTCTTGCCAGAGGATCGCAAGAGAGTACAGAAGACCTTTGATGAGATGGCGGGGCCTGTAGGAATTCTCTCATCTCAAAATATAACTCAACCATAGAAGAGAAATATCTCCCTTAGACAGTCTTAACCTCCTGTTCTCTCTCCCTGGCAGGATGACAAGCTGAATGCAAAGGAGTTCATGAAGCTGGTTAACTCAGGTTAGATCGTTAATGAACTCGGGTTTTCATTTATATGGTTAATTTAGTCAAACCATGTTGCAGAACTCCCTCAACTGCTGTGATGAAGGGTACCACTATTGTATGTTGGTGCTATTGTGGGGAATATTCTTACAATGCAGTACCAGTAACAGCCAGTAGGTGGGAGCAGAGTAGCAAGGTTTCCTCTATCAGGTGGACAAACTTTTTGGGCAAACAGAGATGACTTCTCTAGGCATAACCTCATAGCTGATATACCATTAAAATCATCTGCCTCTTTCACTCCTCCCCTCTCCCCCTCTCTCAGTTCTGGAGAAAGACTACCAGCTGCCACTGGAGACATGCAGACAGCTCATCTTTGGAGAGGATGTATCCTTTTATTTGGCCAGTTGTCACAACCTTACCCCATACATCTCACTGCCTTTGTTTTTCTTGCCAGGGCCCGTATCCACAAAGCATCTAAGAGCAGGAGTGCTGCTCTAGAATTTGTCCATTTAATCTTATTCATTGTGATCTAAAACACTAAACTGAACCTAGATCAGCACTCATACTCTGATATGCTTTGTGGATACGGGCCCTGGTACTTTAGAGCGCCTCTGTCTGTGTCTGAGAGCTATCCCTAACCCACCATTCAGACTGGGGGGCGTAGCAGTCTGACCCGGGAGCAGACAGAGCCTGTGCTGGCATCTCTTCGCAGTCTGCAGGTACGACTGTGCTAGAGGGACAAGCCCCAAGGTGTTAAGCAATAAAGCCAGAGGGGGTGTGGTATATTGGCCATTATAAACTGCCAATCAACCCTGAATGCTGATTGGCTGAACGCTGTGCTATATCAGACCGTGTATACCATGGGTATGACAAAACATTTATTTTTACTGCTCTAATTACATTGGCAACCAGTTTATAAGGGCTGTTTTTATGCACAATGCGAAGCGGAGTGCCTGGATACAGCCCTTAGCCGTGGCCTTGGCCTTATACCACAAACCCCAGAGGTGCCTTATTGCTTTTATACACTGGTTACCAACATAAATAGGAGTATTTTTGCTTCATACCCATGGTATATTGTCTGATATACACACAGCTGAAATGCTGTTTCAGCCAATCAGCATCCAGGACACAAAATACCTGGTTTATAATTAGTAATATTACTTAGCTACAGTTACTCAACCATCTGTCATTGACCTCTCACGCTCTCTCTCTTTCAGTCCATCTTCTTCAAGTTTGATCAGGACTCTTCAGGGACTATGAGCCCCTTTGAGCTTAGTCTGGCCCTCCAGGCTGCTGGTTCGTACACACGCACACACGCACGCACGCACGCACGCACGCACGCACGCACACACACACACACACACACACACACACACACACACACACACACACACACACACACACACACACATCCACACTCTCTCTCTCTGCCTCTTACTCTCCCTCCCTCAACAATCTCTCACTCACTCATTCACTCACTCCCTCCCTCACTTTCCATATGGTGTGTTACATTTTACCCTCTACTCCATTCTTGAATGGATAATAACCCATTTCTCTCCTCCCCTCTCGCTCCTGCTAGGGGTGCAGTGTGATGGCCAGGTCATACAGGTGCTGTGGGAGAGGTTTGGCTCTGGGGAGCCGCATCTGCCTTTCCATGGCTTTGTGGCCTGCGTCACCAGGCTGCGCAAGCTATTTGGTATGTCAACACACATGCACGCACACACCTAGGTGAGTTATGTTTTGTTGTCGGTTATGATGTTCTGCCTTAATATTGTGTGTGTTTGTGTCCCCTCTCCCCAGCCCTGTATAAATCAGAGAGCAACCCAGAGGTCAAAGATGTGGGAATCAATGCTGTGAGTCCTCCTTGACTATGAAATCAACCAAAACCCTGGCCCTAACCCTAACTTCACATCCACATCTGGGTTCAACCATATCCTTACCCTCAACCCTAACTCTAGCTCAATGTCTACATCCCGGTTCAACCCTAACCCTACCCTCACCCACAACCCTAGCATAATGTCCACATTCCTGTTCAACCCTAACCCTAGCCATAACCCTATCTTGACAGGAACCATGACCCTAAACATGAATCATAACTTGACCCTAACCCGTCCTGTGCCAGACCATATCCTCAAGCCTGATTTATACCTTGTCCCTGACCCTAACCTTTATACAGGCTATACCCTTACTAATGCCCTCTAACCCTAACTGGTTGCTCCTCTCTTTGCTGTTTTTTTACAGTGGCTGCTCCAACTCCTGGCCGTGTGAGTGTGCTCTGCAAAAGGGGTCTCTGCTTGGGCACTGCAGGGGCATTCTGTCTGACCAGGACCATATGATAACATCATGCTTCTGTCAACAATCCCTGAACTTTGTCGCCATACTATACACCACTGCCATATTGTGTTATAGTGCTTTACATTCATTTACATGGATAGTACCTCTGGAGTTAGTGTTACTACTAATGTATTTGATGTGTACACAGGTATGAATCTGTAAATGTTAATTTGTTTCAGCTATTTCCGCAATTGAGTCAAGTATTTTCAGTTTTACAGCCAAGTTTTTCTTAAAACTCAAATAATGAAAGAGGTTAAAATAGTGAAAATGTAGTTAAAGCTCTGGAAATTAAAATGAAAAACACAATAATGAAATGTATCCAAAAATAAATCTTTGCAAACATGAATCTGCTTTGATAATGTAAAATTATTTCTGTGTATATAAATACAGCCCAGCCTCACACACACACACACACACATGGTGAGTACGGCCTGCCCCGGTGAGGGATTGAAGGTGATGTCTCAGCTGCGCTGCACTCACCATCTCTATTCTTATCATACTGACGCCACGTACAGCATCAACACGTACTCGCCGCCTCCTCCACTACGTTCCCTCGCTCCCTCCCTCCTTTGCTCCATTCCTCCCTCCCTCACGCTCTCTCTAGGAACTCTGTCTCACAATCTGCCCCCTTTTCCCTCTGTTACCCTCTGTGCTCTGTCACACACAAACATTTATGCTCTTGTCCTTTCTCCTGATTCTCCTATAAATAGAAGCTTTGCTCACATCCTGTTCATCTTTATGTGACTACACACAGGTTGCTAGGTTGCCCGTGGCAACAGTCCATCCTCCTCGGGACAGAAAGGGAGCGTAGTAGACAGATATGTATGTGACTCTATTTCTCCACCTTTGTCTCGCTCTCTCTCAATTCTGGTTCAGCTGACTGAATTCTGTATGAGGTGAGTTAGTGTGACAGCTGTGGTCTGGCCCAGGGTGGAAAAACAAACATCACTGGGCCCAGGAGACATAATACACATGTACCAGGATGGGGCACTCCTCTCTGTGTCTCTCTTTCCACTAATAAACAAATACAACACACACACCCTAGGGGCTGCATCAGTTCAACCCAGCACCATATCATTACAGGCATTGCACTGTATTGAGTCATCTGAAATTCAACAGCTGAATTTCAACCAAATTTGAACTGTTCTTTTACCCCTACCAAATGTATCCATCTTCTCCTTTCATCTCCCCCCACTGCCTTTCCCTATTTTTCTACAATTCTTCCTAAAATGGCCCACTAAGCCCCCCATCACCTGCTCTATGCATCCACCCCCCAACCCACTGGTGAGGTGCTGACTGTGACGCTATAGGCTACATTAGCTGTTCCTGCATGTAGGCCTATAGACAGTGGTGCAAAGTACGGAAGTAAAAAATACTTGAAAGTACTACTTAAGTCGTTTTTTGGGGTATCTGTACTTTACTATTTATATTTGACAACTTATACTTTTTCTCCACTACATTCCTAAAGAACATAATGTACTTTTTTAGTCCATACATTTTCCCTGACACCCAAAAGTACTCGTTACATTTCGAATGCTTAGCAGGACAAGGAAATGGTCCAATTCACTCACATCAAGACAACATCCCTGGTCATCCCTACTACTTGTTATCTGTCAGACTCACTAAACACAAATGCTTCGTTTGTAAATTATTTGTGTCTTGGAGTGTGCCCCTGGCTATCCGTAAATAAAACGTGAAAAAATAAAATCGTGCCGTCTGGTTTGCCTCATTATAAGGAATGTGAAATGATTTGTACTTGATACTTAAGTATATTTTAGCAATTACATTTACTTTTGATACTAAAGTATATTTAAACCCAGAAACGTTTAGACCTTTGCTCAAGTAATATTTTACTGGGTGACTTTCACTTTTACTTGAGTCATTTTCTATTAAGGTATCTTTACTTCTACTCAAGTATGTGAATTTAGTACTTTTTTCACCACTGCCTATAGATGACGAACAGGCTATAGTCATAGAAGGAAATAAAAAATGGCCTAGACTTATTCGTAGACATACTGTATCTCTCCTTTCCTAGTAACATTTGCGGATGATAACACTTTTTCTGCTTTATTGTCTCTTGGCGTTTGTAGTGCTTCAAAATTGTGTGGGCCGCAACTCCAGTTCCCTATCGCACATCTAGCAGAGACAGACCGCCATCTGGTGACTAAATATAGTATTCTACTATCGATTGCAGTCGGGTACTACGAAAAGGCGCTCACGTCATAGACCCCACATAACTGGTTTGATGGAGAGGACCGTTTTAGCTAAATATAGGCAATGTGTGGAAGAAGAATTGTGAAAGAACGTGTTTAAAGGAAGAAGAGGAACGTGTATGTGTGTTTGAAAGAGAGAGCAAGACGTTTTAATAAACAGCAGTTTATAGGCCACCACACATTTCATCGATATGGGATTAACTAACCACGGAAAATGATGCAAATCGACGATAAGCAATACAGTAAACTCCTGGCACCATGTCATTACTTCAGCTGACTAACTTCCTAGAGGCTCTGTATACCTTTCCCGAATGGTTCCAGTAAGTGGGTGGGTAGGCCTATGCATGTATTATGAACTGGGTTTGTTTGTTGCACAATTCCCCAAAACTGTTTAGACGAACAAATCGAGATAGGCATGTTGGTTCAATCTGATTATATTTGCTAGGCCTACTTTTCCAAATTCATCTCAACTGCCATTGAAAATGGAGGCTCAGCAGGTTGCACTTGGGTCCATTGCCAACCCGGTATCATTTCGGGACCACAACTATGTAGCTGTCCTAGATGAGTGCGTTAAGTCCGGTTCGTTGTTCTGACCCAACTTTCGCCCCGGACCAGACCTCCATCGGTATGCCTACCGCCCCGGACCCCAGCAAAGATATCAAATGGCTGCGACCCAAGGTAGGCTACCGTCCTATCAGTGTCTACATGATAGCCAGCCATGTGGTCCCGCTCAAAAACATACTTCTATATTGCAATAGTGAGCTTCTTACTCGTGATAGTCATGCTTATCTTACGGATATCTGTAGCCTATGTTATCATTTTTATATTGACATTATGCATTGAGTTTGATGAGGATATGAGTACGTCTAGGTAGTTCAAGGCAGAGTTTGTAAAGGTGGGTGTTGCTCCTGGACACCTGAACTGATTCACTGTGAGTGTTGCCAGGTCAGGGTTTTTTTGGCACAATGACGACTCAAAACCAACCCACAAGGCCTGAAAAGTAGGCCAAATTTGTTTTCCAGCGACAAGTTTGCACATGTATCCAATAGGTGTCTCCATAATTACAGTCTAAATACTTATGGTCAAATTGCTTTACCTTGTTCCCTTCATTTCTCCCTTTGTTATTGGTTAATCACACCAAATGATTTAATCTTAACTATAGAAGTGAATGGTTAGAGGTATGTTTTTTTCAGAAAACATTGTTCTGAAATGGTGTTTTCACAATGTTAATCATTGTGAAATAGTGTTAATACAAGTCACATTGCTCTAAAATAATTGCATTCCTTCAAACTGGACTATACAAATCTCAAAGCCCCAACAGTTTGCTTTTTGGCTTCTTTTATTTCATAATAAATGTAAATTAATGTGTGGTTGCAGCCTGATGTCCCAGTCAAATCAAATCAAATAGTATTTGTGGGCCAAATACAACAGGTGTAGACCTTACAGTGAAATGTTTACTTACAAGCCCTTAACCAACAGTGCAGTTTTAAGAAAAAAAAGGGTTAAGAAAGTGTTAAGAAATTATTTACTAAAATAAACTGAAGTAAAAAAACAAAACAAAAAAACCCAAATAATTAAGGAGCAACAATAAAATAACAGTAGCAAGGCTATATACAGTGGGTACTGGTACAGAGTCAATGTGCGGAGGCACAGGTTAGTCAAGGTAATTGAGGTAATATGTTCATGTAGGTAGAGGTAAAGTGACCATGTATGGGTAATAAACAGAGAGTAGCAGTAGCATAAAAATGAGGGTGGGGGGGATGCAAATAGTCCAGGTAGCCATTTGATTAGCTGTTCAGCAGTCTTATGGCTTGGGGGAAGAAGCTGTTACAAAGCCTTTTGGACCTAGACTTGGCGCCCCGGTACCGCTTGCTGTGCGGTAGGCAGAGAGAACAGTCTATGACTAGGGTGGCTGGAGTCTTTGGCAATTTTTTGGGCCTTCCTCTGACATACTGGACTCAGTCATCCATCCTCCCTCTGGAGCATGAAAAGAGAGAGAGAGGAGATCCATCATGAGTCCAGTACATCAAGATAGCGTATTCTACTATTAATCAATCGATCACTACTATAATGTGATAGTCTGTAATGGATTTAGAGATAAGTACTCACCAAGACAGTAGGGCTGGTTTGGTAGTAGCCCTCCTCCTAGAGGATGAGGTGAGCCCCATACAAATTGCTGCTGCTGCCATTCCCCATGTTGCTCGACAGAGAGTAGAGCAACAGACAGAGAGATAATGAGGGATGAGGTAGAGAAACAGGGGTAAACGAGACTTCACCGGAAAGATGACTGAAGGAAGTGTGTGTGCAGACCCAAAAATAACACTTATAAAAGTTACTCACCTTTCTTTTTTCTTGTGTTCAGCAAACTCCCTGCCCATATCCAGAGCACTCTCCTCCTGCTGTGAACTGCCACTATAACTGCCACTCTGTTCTCTTTTGTTCCAGGGATCCAAAATATTTGCATCAAATTGAACTATTTACAGTCTGTTTCCTCTCTTCTGTTAGATAAGAGGGTTGTCCTCGTCTACCTCAGCCAGTTGTGCTGAGTAGATGTCAGCGGTGAGCAATGAGAGCATCCTCGCTGATGGCCTGAATTTGTGGCAGTGTATGTTGTTCCTTTGCGTGTGGGCTCGGACTCCGCCGACCCTCATGATGTTCTCAAAGGATATTTCCTGCATTCTGTTTCTCAGCTTGTTTTTTTATCGATGCCATCTGGGAGAAGGCACGTTCAACAGCAGCATTGCTGAATGGCAAAGAAAGCATGGAGAGAGGAAAACGTTAAAGTTACTGAAAATCTTTCTCCCCAGCGGCATCAGTGTCAAAGCCACCTCTAACCAGGACCCTTCTATTTTACTGACTTCTTTGTTGGTTCCATTCTTGAGATAGAAGCATACACATCACTGACAAACTGAAATGATCCACCCACACAGACAGTGTGGTGAAGAAGGCGCAACAGCAAACTACCTGTCCTCCAGGAGACCTACAGCACCCGATGTCATAAGAAGGCCAGAAAGATCATCAAGGACAACAACCACCCGAGCCACTGCCTGCACCCCGCTATCATCCAGAAGGCGAGGTCAATACAGGTGCATCAAAGTTGGAACCGAGAGACTGAAAAACAGCTTCTATCTCAAGGCCATCAGACTGTTAAATAGCCATCACTAGCACATTAAAGGCTGCTGCCCTAATATACATAGACTTGAAACACTAGTCACTTTAATAATGGAATACTAGTCACTTTAATAATGTTTACATCTTTTGTATTACTCATCTCATATGTATATACTGTATTCTGTACTATTCTACTGTATCTTAGTCTATGCCACTCTGACATTCCTCGTCCGTATATCTATATATTCTTAATTCCATTCCTTTACCTAGATTTGTGTGTATTGGGTATATGTTGTGAAATTGTTAGATATTACTGCACTGTTGGAGCTAGAAACACAAGAATTTCGCTACACCCGCAATAACATCTGCTAAACACATGTATGTGACCAATAACATTAGCTTTAGATTTGATTTGGGGGGTGGGGGAAGAATGAAGAATGAGATGTGGCTTGACGCTACTGAGCAGAATACTCAGAGGGAGAGACTTGAGTGCCTCCAGATGTTTGATGTTTTCCGGAAGTCTCTTCTTGATCTCCCTTGTCAGGACTACCATGTAGTCTCTGCACCGGGTTCTCATGTCCTGTACTATTTGTGGGTCTGTTCCTCTGGCTTCAGAGAGAGCAAGGCGGAACTGAACCCCGAAGTCCACAGCCTTGAGCGGCAGGCGATGCTCATCTGTCAAGTCGAATTCCATGAGTTCACTCCTGGTCTGGAATCGTTGAGTACCATGACTTGCTCCACAAGAGAGCAGTAGAAGGTAATTAGATCAGATAAGAGTTTTCCAGGAGTCTAGCCGGATTTTTTTTTGGGGGGGGGGTTGCCTGTTCTGCATGTTATTTTGGCATTAATATGTGCCACATAAGAGATTGCAAACAATGTAAAAAAAATCATTGAGTTAATAAAGCCTTATGCAAACTTGGTCTCTTTTTGTTTTCTTGAGTAAGGCAGCTCCAAAATGAAGGTGTTTCAGCCTAGCTCAGTGCTTTCTGTGGTGGTGGGGCAACCAGCGGAAAATACGGTGCGCAGGGGTTGGTAATATTCTCTAGTTGCGCCGTGATTGGTTCACTGTTCTGTCACTCATGGGGACACTACATCACCTCCAAATCTAAGGGTAGAGCTCAAAAATTCAAGCCCCTCGGGTGCTGCCATAGAGTTACATTAGAAGTGTCCATTCAAGAAGAAGGTCATTGGCCACAGATAAAATTATGTCAAATAACGTTATAACTACAGTAGCTAGCAGTCATCATCATGAATCAAGTCGACAATCTACTGGCAAATCCTTTTCAATCCTTGTCATATGAAGATAAATTATAGATAAAACGTATCGCTGCTCACCGGCCATTGGACATAAACATTACACAACAAGTTGGAAATCGCAAATTCAACAATGAGTGGTTTTGTAACGCCCTGGCCATAGAAAGGGTTTTTTTGTTCATTATTTTGGTTAGGCCAGGGTGTTACATTGGGTGGGCGTTCTATGTTCATTTTTCTATGTTGGCTGGTTTCTTTTGTTTGGCCGTGTGTGGCTCCCAATCAGGCACAGCTGTAGTTCGTTGTTGCTGATTGGGAGTCACACATAAGTAGCCTGTTTTTTCTTTTGGGGTTTGTGGGTGATTGTTTTCTGTTTTGTTCATGTAGGATCAGACAGGACTGTTTGCTGTCGTTTCTGTCGAGTATTTTGTTTATAGTGGTTCATTTGATTAAATCTTTAATATGAGTACACATCCTCCGCTGCATCTTGGTTTTCTTATGACGACAGCCCTTACAGATTTGGAAGGAATCAGTGGCTAACTGCAAGCATTGCA
The DNA here is from genome assembly GCF_901001165.1 of Salmo trutta. Taxonomy (NCBI): domain Eukaryota; kingdom Metazoa; phylum Chordata; class Actinopteri; order Salmoniformes; family Salmonidae; genus Salmo; species Salmo trutta. The sequence goes on from NC_042969.1 coordinate 49,319,113, forward strand.
AAGCAATCACTAGCCTGCTATTCAGTGGAGTGGGTGTGTGGTCCCAAGTCTGGGTTTAAGGGTCTCTTTTCCAAGCTTAAAAGGATAAACATTCAACATTGGCCATGCTGTCAATCCAGCATTACTTCTGCCGCTCTCAAAACAACTGTTAACTCTGACTTCAGTGAGTTCAAGACAACTGGGAACTCAGGAAAATACAAGCTCAGACTGGGAAAATATGTTTTGAACGGTCATCCAACTCGGAATTGTAACTCTGGCCTCTTTCTAGAGCTCTGACATGAAGATCACTGACGTCATCATGATTCTGTCACGACTTCCGCCAAAGTCGGTCCCTCTCCTTGTTCGGGTGGCGGTCGACGTCACCAGCCTTCTAGCCATCGCCGATCCACTTTTCATTTTCCATTTGTTTTGTTCTACATGTACTTGGTATTTTGAGTAAAGTTACTTTAATTACTCATCTCTGCTGTCCTGCGCCTGACTCCTCTGCACTAGCTACACCCACACCATTACAGATTCGATCTTGAGTTCCCAGTTGTCTTGAAAGCACCATAAATCCAGAGAATGACAGACTTTGATGACAAAGTTTGATGACAAGTTTGCCCACGTAGGACTGCCATGCCACCTTCCTGTTCAAGTGAGCACACCACAACAAGATGAGTCCAAAAATGTCTTGTATACTGCTGCATAAATGTAATATGCCAGGGAGATATGTATACTAAGAAAGTAATGCTATGTTAATGTTGTGTAGTTAGCTGTTAGTAGCCCAAGTGCCCCACCCTAATAATTTGGCCCCTTTTCGCCCTCTTAATTTTGTCTACTGTTCTGACTTGGTGGTGCACATGTAACCTATAGCCTGTTTTAGAGAAATGTTATCATTGAATATTGTAAGAGCTTTCATTATCTGCCTATATGCCCCCATTATTTCTCCTACAGTTCTGACTTGGTGTACAGGGAGAATACTGTAAGGATGGCCCATGTTCTGAATTCTGTTGCTGTACATTTCAAAAGTACTGAACAAATAGTTATATTGACTATGTTCGTCCTAGCTCGCTCATTAATGTCTTAATCAAAATTACGGCTTGCCTCTTATCCGCCCATCGTCCCCTTATGCCATAGCATTGGAGAACCATGTATATGTCTGTGACACCATATAATAAACATTTCATGGAAGAAAATTCACTGCTTTGGAGGCACAGAGTTGCAGGGAATGACACACATTTTATGTAGACGATATTCGGATTACATGCTTGAAGTTTTGTCAGGACGGAATTGTTTTTGCCACACACTGTATTGCAGCCATTTGTGGCTAGACCGATGCAGTTGTCAATGGGCAATTTATTGTCATTAACAAACTTGAACAAGCCATTGGCAATGGTCAGTAAATCACCAGCTGGAATGTTGCTTATGATTTGAAAAAGTTTCATGCTGTGTTATCTTATCCCACACACAGTTGCTTCTTGGTTGTGGCATCAGTACTTTCATCAATAATCAACAAGTAAGACTCATTCCCAATGTCCTTTATTAGTTCCTCATGCACTGTGGGCCCTATAACTGCATTTATGAGCACTGTGCATTTTGTTCTGTGGACATTGATTCCTATCTTTACAGTGTCTTCAACAACACATCGCAGGTGATCTACAGTTCCAATGCTGGAGTGTCATGCAATATGTGTAGCCATCTGTAACTCTGATCGTTTAAATGTGTTATTCTCTCTTACAAATGTAGTTCCTGTGTCAAACAATGTTCTTACATTAGAAAATAGAGCAGCATTTCTCTTGTGTTTCTCCGTTTGTTCATGAGAAATAAGATCGGCGTGGTGGGCTGGCATTTCTGATTTGCAATACCTATAGACAGCTTTTCTGGGATGCTCTTAATCCATTCCATTATACCCCGTTCTCTTTCCCAGTCTTTGCAATATTTTCGCCCATATTTTGCCCATTTTGCTGGCATTCTGACAGTAAAATCGTGTCTAGCCAATAAACTAGTGTGTCAAATCGGTTCCTACGTCCTCGTCTCTGTGCCGCTGCACATCGCTCTGACTCTCCTCTGACTTCAACTTTCTGGCAGTGGTAGCCTGAGTTCTTCTGCCCAAAATATTGAATCAAAGTTGGATGAACGTAGATAAACATGGGTCGATTTTTTTTTAGCAAGGACTTACACAGGATACTACCCTCTAAATCCAAATTCCAAAACTACAACCTTAATTTTGGACAAAAGTCCTTATAGTAAGAATCCTTCAAGGTAATATCAAGAAAAAACGTATAGCAAACCAAAATACCATCCAACCCAAAACTGAGTGAGTAATGTTCAGTCTAAAGCTACTTCTGAAGCCCAAAAGTTACAATAACTAAGTAATTATGTTATGTAGAGCTAAGTAGAAAAAGGCTACTAAGCAACCAAGCTGCTAGGACAGAAGAGACCCGGCTGCAACTTCAATTAGCACTGAAGTGTGAAGTGAGATGTGTGAACTCTTGTGTGAACTCCAACAATGGCAGCAGCGTTTCATAGCCTCCCCCACCAAAATGCAGAGGAGTTTGACGCTCCCTGCTCCATGGCTTCCCCCTGTGCAGAGGTCACCTTGAATATAAAAATAACACTGCACACAATAAGTACAAAAAGAAGCTCCTTAATAAATCCTCTTAAGGATCTGACCCTATTTTTTTCTTCAATTTTCACCTAAAATGACATACCCAAATCTAACTGCCTGTAGCTCAGGACCTGAAGCAAGGATATGCATATTCTTGATACCATTTGAAAGGAAACACTTTGAAGTTTGTGGAAATGTGAAATTAATGTAGAAGAATATAACACATTAGATCTGGTATAAGATAATACAAAGAAAAAATCATACTTTTTTGTATTTTTTTGTACCATCGCCATAATGAATCATTCTAGCCGAGGCGCAATTTAGACTTTGGCCACTAGATGGCAGCACGGTGTGTGCAAAGTTTTAGAGTGATCCAGTGAACTATTGCATATCTGTTCAAAATGTTGTATCAAGACGGCCCAAATGTGCCTAATTGGTTTATTCATATATTTTTAAGTTCATAATTCTGCACTCTCCTCAAACAATAGCATGGTATTATTTCACTGTAATAGCTACTGTAAACTGGACAGTGCAGTTAGATTAACAAGAATTTAAGCTTTCTGCCCATATCAGATATGTCTATGTCCTGGGAATTTTTTGGGTTTCTTACAAACTCATGCTAATCATGTTAGCCTATGTTAGCTCAACCGTCCCGAGGACGGGACACCGATCCGGACAATCCAGAGACACTATTTGCTGACTGCTACAAAGAGGGGAAGGTAAGCAACTTCATTTTCCACACAGACCATCCCCTGACATGGCACAGTGCTATCAGAGCACACTACCCCTATGTCAAGATAGAGGTTATTGGCCCAGAGTGGAAACAAAGAATACTAGACATCGAGGAAATTGAAACAACCTCTGTCAACGTGTACAAGTCTGGGACGGTAATGGTGCAGGGCATCCTCATGCAGTTTCAGCAGGACTTTTACACTATCAATTAGAGAGCACAGCAGGAAAAGCTCTCTCTTGGTGACGACTCCCCATTCCTAAGTGAGTCTGATCACACCTCATCCTCAAACGAGGAGCCCCAAGAGGAGAGTCCAGCTAACAGCACTGAAGGAGGAGAGAGAGGAACACACAGCCCAGCTAACAGCGCTGATGGAGGAGAGAGAGGAACACACAGCCCAGCTAACAGCGCTGAAGGAGGAGAGAGAGGAACACACAGCCCAGCTAACAGCGCTGAAGGAGGAGGGAGAGGAACACACAGCCCAGCTAACAGCACTGAAGGAGGAGAGAGAGGAACACACAGCCCAGCTAACAGCGCTGAAGGAGGAGAGAGAGGAACACACAGCCCAGCTAACAGCGCTGAAGGAGGAGGGAGAGGAACACACAGCCCAGCTAACAGCGCTGAAGGAGGAGAGAAAGGAACACACAGCCCAGCTAACAGCGCTGAAGGAGGAGGGAGAGGAACACACAGCCCAGCTAACAGCACTGAAGGAGGAGAGAGAGGAACACACAGCCCAGCTAACAGCGCTGAAGGAGGAGAGAGAGGAACACACAGCCCAGCTAACAGCGCTGAAGGAGGAGAGAGAGGAACTGGTAAGAGAATTATCTATTAAAGGTAAATGAATCAATAGACCATGATGAATTATTAGTCATACAGAATGGTTAATGAATAATCAATGTAATGATCAATGTAGGGATCTATAAGTTTGAATATTTCTGGAAAGTCCAGGAACCATGGGATAGGGAAAGAAATGTGTGTATACAATTAGGAGGGGCACCAGGAGACAGATGGTCCTGGGAGTAAAAGCTTCAAAGCATTTCTAACCTTGAGGGAAAGGAACAGGCGAGCTCGGGATAGTGATAAAGAGTGTGAGAAGTTTGTGGGGGAAGCAGGTCACCAACAGTTTGTGTGTAAATGCATGTGCGTAAGAAAGCAAGAACTATATAATGACTGTTTTGTTATCCTGACCTCAGAACGTTCTCTGAATAAAAGCTACAGATACCTTTTGCAGAAAGCTGAGTCCTTGCCTAATTATTTTAACCCATTGTCTTACAAACCTTGGGCATTAGTCAAGGCGAATTGATTATTGATTATTATCATCAAAGATATAAAATTCCTTTAACAATTGGTCCTTCGAGACGGATCTCAAACTGCCGCTGTCGTTCCAAGGAGACACCGAAACCGTGCACGGGCGGATGAAATATCCGTAAATCAAAGACCTGGCCCTTTTCTGTGGGTTCTTTACAGGCCGGTGGCAAATTGGTACGCGACAGAGGTGGTGACGAGATTCAACGAACATTGAAAAACTCAGCTGCAAATGATAAGGTCAGTAGACTTTATTCATACTTTTGGGGAATAGCACCTGTATGATTACATTAAATAAGGGGTGAGTGATATACCTATAGGTTTGCATTGCATAGTGAAATGAGTGATATACCTATAGGTTTGCATTGCATGGTGAAATGAGTGATACACCTGTGTGTCTGCATTGCATGGTGAAATGAGTGAAATGAGAAATACACCTGTCTGCATTGCATGAGGGAATAAGGGACACAATTGGGTGTTGGCATTTAATGAGAAGTGAGTGAAAGACAAAAGCGATTGTTGAGAGTGCAAGGCAAAGCGATTGTTGTGAGTGAAAGACAAAAGCGATTGTTGAGAGTGTAAGACAAAAGCGATTGTTGAGAGTGCAAGGCAAAGCGATTGTTGTGAGTGAAAGACAAAAACGATTGTTGAGAGTGTAAGGCAAAAGCGATTGTTATGAGTGAAAGGTACTCTGGGTATGAGACGCTGAGATTGATGAATGTTATAGCTGGTGACCTGGGCTCAGAAGTTCGTGCGGAGAAAAATTGGTTTTAAAGGGAATCAAGTATTCTGCGCGAATAGAAGACAGGAATCAGTCGTAAATTCAAAATCTCATTGATGTAGAGGATTTTAATGTACTCTGGGTGTTAGACGCTGAAAGTCGGGGATGTTATAGCTGGTGATCTGGCTTCGGAAGTTCGATTGGAGAAAAATCGGTTTTAAAGGGAATCAAGTATTCTGCGCGAATGGAAGGCAGAAATTAGTTGTAAATCCAAAACGACGAATTCGAAAACGACGGAGGGTCCGAAATAGACCCTCGGCAACTGTGGCCACTGCATAAAACTAAACTCGGTCTTATGGTGAGAACCTGATAATGTAAAAGGGTTAATAGTCCATAGGGGGATAGTCGGTACCTAAATACGGCTTTGGGTCTGATATCTATGGGTGAGGTGAGACCTAATATGGTGGAGAGAGATACAGGTATTGGTGTCAAGAGTTACATGAAGCAACAGATAAATAGGCTGTTAACTAGGGCTTTACGACCCCTGGAAAGTAGTTTATAGTTGCATACGTATGCGACCTAATGTCTGATCGACAGTCCCCGCTGTAGATAAGGTTTCGAGAGAGATAGAGTGATTATGCTGGGATGAGGGATTGCGTGTGAGGAGAATTCTGTCGATAAATCGCGAGGAAAAGACAGACAATAAAACCTAAATATAAAACGGGTTGCAGTGTTTGCCTATGAGCGAGATAAAGACCGGGTTAGGATAGATACGTATAAATCATTCTAGCAGAACTACTCTATAATTGAAAAGAAGGTTAATAACGAAAACATCTTGCTAGAATCAACAGTCGCAAGAAAAAAGCCGTTTGTCCTTTTTGAGCGATGAGATAGAAGCAATTTGTAATATAGAAGAATTATTCCCCAAATTGAATAGTTAATAACGGAAACATATAGCTAGAATCAACAGTCGCAAGAAAAAAGCCGGTTGTTCTTTTTGAGCGATGAGATAGAAGCAATTTGTAATATAGAAGAATTATTCACTAAATTGTATAGTTAAAAATGAAAACATATTGTTAGAATCAACAGTCGCAAGAAAAAAGCCGTTTGTCCTTTTTGAGCGATGAGATAGAAGCAATTTGTAATATAGAAGAATTATTCCCCAAATTGAATAGTTAATAACGAAAACATATCGTTTGTTCTTTTTGAGCGATGAGATAGAAGCAATTTGTAATATAAAACGATTATTCCCCAAATTCTAGGTTAATAACGGTAAAATAGCATACACCTAAAGATTAACAACGAGGAGACACTGATCGTATTTGGTTCGGAGTTGTATAAATTAAAGCACATAGTTTAAGGTTCTTACGAATAATATTTCTAAAACTCTAGATTGGGAGAAGAAGCAGAATAAATACGAGTGTACTTTAAACGATTTAAGCAACATGGGTAGTAAATCCTCTAAGGAAATCCCGGTATTGACGGGAGATGAACGTTTTATGCTGGGAAAAGATAAAAGGAACATTCATTTTGGGCCGAGATGGAGGAAGAAGTATGATTTTGATGGATGTTTAAATGTTGAAAGATTGGAATTAATGGTAAAACAAATACATAAGGTCAGTGGGGGTAAGACGGAGAAGCAGCGCACAGAGGGGCTTGACACCGCTCGGGTTTGGCTGGCAGAAGCTAGAAAGAGAGCGGAGGGGGCCAAAAGTAAGGGTGTTACTAAAAATGAATGTTTGGGTAGCCAGGAGCAGACAGAGAGGACTCCCACGGCTCCCACAGAGACACCATCCAAACCCGAATTATACCACTCCCTGGCTGACCAGGGATGGCGAGAGAACCCAGATAGGGAGGTGGTGGTAGTGAGAAGGAGGCTACCACATCAAGTGCCGCCCGTACCAATACCCCCTCCCCCATATGCTGGTCCTCAGGGAGCCGAGGGAGGTAGAGAGGAAGAGACACAGGGAGCTGGACAGGATTTAGCCACTTTATTGAAAAAGTGGATAGAAACGGAGGTAGAGAGAAAGATGAGAACTAGGGGAAGAGAGCTTGTTGGTGGTGCTGCACAACCCAGAGCCCTCAGTAGACTCGTTTACCATAACCAAAGTCCGGATAGGAATAGACAAAAGAAAGGGAGAGATGGATGCTTTAACTGTAACAAACCGGGTCATTTTGCTAGAGAATGTGAGGTTCTGTGTAAACACTGCAATAAAATAGGTCGAAACCGCGCCATTAAACAGAACCTCGTAGTGTGGGGGCTAGCAGATTTGAGGGAAGTAAAGAGATATGCTGTACACTATGAGAAACTTCGCAAAGGTGAGAAAGAGAAGAAGGAAAGGAAAGGAGCAGAATATCTGATGGCCGCTCTAGGAGAGATTGCAGGGAATGGTAGAGGTGACAAAAGAGAAAAAAATAGCAAGGCAGGAGAGAAAGGGGGAAATAGATGTTACAATTGTGGCGAGACAGGACATTTTGCTAGAGAATGTGAGGAGCCGTGTAAACACTGCAATAAAGTAGGCCATAATCACCGAGATTGCAAAAATAACAAAGACAGGAGAGGCCAGAGAGGGGGTCGAGACAAATACAGAGAGAAGAAGGTCAGGCGCCCACAGAAAGGTATGGTCAATCACATAAACCATTGAGGAAGTTTAAAACTAATGATTGGGGGGAGTACAATGGAATTTTAAGTATTATTAGGTTTTGTTTATAGTCAACTGTTGGGTTTTTGAATCAATGTGATAGGATGAAACATTGACCAAGTGGTTATTTTATGGAAAAAGAAGCGCTTAGCTCTCTTGGGAAAAAAATAAATAAATAAAAAAATTCCTAGGGACATGATATCTTAAAGGGGTATACACAAATGGCATTTTGGAAGTTTTGTTTTCAGAGTTTTAATAAACACACAAAATTCTTTTGATAAGGGATGTTCTGGGAACCTGGGATACAAATGTAGATAAAGTTCTTAGCTTTAATTTGTTTAATGTAGTAAGAAACACGGTTCTGAAAGGGTGGTATGACTTTTAAACCCCTCTAGTGGCTTCCCTGTGTGGTCTGATCAGCCACATTGAAAAGTCATTTGGATGGTGAATTTAAGGTCATTGGTGATATTGATTTTAAGGGAATTTGTAGAACTGATAATTATGATGGAGTTAAAGCTCTTAGACACAATTGATAATTTGAACCAATGATAGGACTAAAAGGGCAAAGCCTTAGACTAAGGGTAGGCTTCCTTAAGTCTATTTTCCTAGAACAATAAGGGTAAAATAGTTTTTTCTGGGTGAAGGAAATCAGATTAGTCATTTTGATCTGATTATGTAATTTGAAAATATTTTGACCAGTAGCAGGGGTATTTTTTACATGATCTAGATATGTTTATTTTCCCTTAGGAAGTCAGCTGTTGTTGAATTCAGTATAAGAGATTTAACACAACAAGGCTGTGGAATTGATATACTAGTATTACTATATTTTGTTGTGAATAAGTTTAATAATGGTAGACTTATGTCAACAGGACAGGGATATATGACATCTGTAGGTGATCCAGGATTATTGAGGGTATCGAGATAAATTTAAGTAGATATGCAATATCTAGACAGGTTGATTTTTCTAAAGTTCAGGAGTGCAACCAAGGAGACAATGAGACATTTAGTCGATATTTGGAAACAACCCAGATTTGATACTTTCTGTTATGAGAAAAAGCTGGAGACAGATAGAAGGGCAGACAGAGAGATCCTCCCCTGCACTGCTGAAACCTTGAGGGTTGGGGAGTAGCAGGAAGAAAGGAGGGGGGGGGGCAGCAGGAGTAGATAGGAAGAGAATTTGGTTCACTTAGCTTTAGGATATTAATTCATGGAGAGACTATCGGCTCCATTGGCAGGCATGTATTTTAGTTTTGATTTTAAGTTTATGTTTGGTAAATTCGATAGGAGGAGATATGATCATTTTGTTGAAAGTAATTGTTACCCTAACTAAAAGGGCAATGAAAGCTTAGTTGGTTTCAGGTGTTAGACACTGAACCATTGCCCAGACACTATTCTACACAGTAGGCCGAAATAGTAGCATTGACTAGAACCGGTGAAATAAGAAAGGAGAGAAAAGTTACTATTTACACAGACAAGCACATAGACATTTAAAACCATACAAAACAGCACAGATACATCTTAAAGAAGATAAGACACTTGACAGAGGATTGTTAAATGATAGCCAAGGATGAAGGCCCCAGGGAGAATTGGACATGTGGAAAATGAAAGGGGGCATCCTATAAGAGAAGGTCTGACATAAGGATAATTGACTTATCCTACCAAAGACATTGTATGGATACGCAGCAATATTGATACATAGGCTAAGCAATGTATCAAGGGGAAGGAAGTATAGTAGAGTAGTTAGGAAAGAGTGATGGCCTAGAGGATAATTACTTAAAAAACATTTTTTTTGTAAGATATCCATTCCAACAGTTGGAAATTAACCTTATTGAGATATTCCGAATTGAGGGGAAGAAGGGGTGTTTAACAGTAACAGATAAGTATAGCAAATGGGTAGAAACGTTCCCAACTTACTTGGTGGACATGATTATGGTAGCTAAAATATTAAGTCAAGATATTATCCCTAGAGTTGGTTTACTAGGAGCAATCTCTTTAAATGATGGATGACAGTTTAGCTAATCAGGTAGAGCCTATAGAATGACAGAGTTAGAAATACCAGAACTGGTAGACATAGAAGTTGAAGAAATACTAGCAGAGCACATGAGAAGACTGTTTGTTAACCAAACCCGTATGTCCAAGATTTTGTGTCCAACAGGTGAATTACAGGAGAAGGTGATTCACTCAATCCAACCAGGAGACTGGGTGTGGATCCAGTCCCTGAGGAAATTGGAAGCAGTCCCGTTGGGAAGGCCCATACCAGGTTCTGTTAAACCACTGCCTTTGCCATTAGAATAGCTGAGAGAGTCACTTGGGTCCACGTTACCCACTGCAAGGAGGTATGTACACATATGAGCACTGTTGATCACACACAGAGTTAGGAGAAGAACCGATACCAACAGGGTCCGGGGGTTACCTCCTTAACGAAGATTTCCTATCCCGACCGTTCATCACTGTGTGTGCTCCTAGAGGTGTGAGTCTTGAAGGAGGAGAGAGAGGAACACACAGCCCAGCTAACAGCGCTGAAGGAGGAGAGAGAGGAACACACAGCTCAGCTAACAGCGCTGAAGGAGGAGAGAGAGGAACACACAGCCCAGCTAACAGCGCTGAAGGAGGAGAGAGAGGAACACACAGCCCAGCTAACAGCGCTGAAGGAGGAGAGAGAGGAACACACAGCCCAGCTAACAGCACTGAAGGAGGAGAGAGAGGAACACACAGCCCAGCTAACAGCGCTGAAGGAGGAGAGAGAGGAACACACAGCCCAGCTAACAGCGCTGAAGGAGGAGAGAGAGGAACACACAGCTCAGCTAACAGCGCTGAAGGAGGAGAGAGAGGAACACACAGCCCAGCTAACAGCACTGAAGGAGGAGAGAGAGGAACACACAGCCCAGCTAACAGCGCTGAAGGAGGAGAGAGAGGAACACACAGCGCAGCTAACAGCGCTGAAGGAGGACAGAGAGGAACACACAGCCCAGCTAACAGCGCTGAAGGAGGAGAGAGAGGAACACACAGCCCAGCTAACAGCGCTGAAGGAGGAGAGAGAGGAACACACAGCCCAGCTAACAGCGCTGAAGGAGGAGAGAGAGGAACACACAGCCCAGCTAACAGCGCTGAAGGAGGAGAGAGAGGAACACACAGCCCAGCTAACAGCGCTGATGGAGGAGAGAGAGGAACACACAGCCCAGCTAACAGCACTGAAGGAGGAGGGAGAGGAACACACAGCCCAGCTAACAGCACTGAAGGAGGAGGGAGAGGAACACACAGCCCAGCTAACAGCGCTGAAGGAGGAGAGAGAGGAACACACAGCCCAGCTAACAGCACTGAAGGAGGAGAGAGAGGAACACACAGCCCAGCTAACAGCGCTGAAGGAGGAGAGAGAGGAACACACAGCCCAGCTAACAGCACTGAAGGAGGAGAGAGAGGAACACACAGCCCAGCTAACAGCACTGAAGGAGGAGAGAGAGGAACACACAGCCCAGCTAACAGCACTGAAGGAGGAGAGAGAGGAACACACAGCCCAGCTAACAGCACTGAAGGAGGAGAGAGAGGAACACACAGCCCATCTAACAGCACTGAAGGAGGAGAGAGAGGAACACACAGCCCAGCTAACAGCGCTGAAGGAGGAGAGAGAGGAACACACAGCCCAGCTAACAGCACTGAAGGAGGAGAGAGAGGAACACACAGCCCATCTAACAGCACTGAAGGAGGAGAGAGAGGAACACACAGCCCAGCTAACAGCGCTGAAGGAGGAGAGAGAGGAACACACAGCCCAGCTAACAGCGCTGAAGGAGGAGAGAGAGGAACACACAGCCCAGCTAACAGCGCTGATGGAGGAGAGAGAGGAACACACAGCCCAGCTAACAGCGCTGAAGGAGGAGGGAGAGGAACACACAGCCCAGCTAACAGCGCTGAAGGAGGAGGGAGAGGAACACACAGCCCAGCTAACAGCGCTGAAGGAGGAGAGAGAGGAACACACAGCCCAGCTAACAGCACTGAAGGAGGAGAGAGAGGAACACACAGCCCAGCTAACAGCGCTGAAGGAGGAGAGAGAGGAACACAGCCCATCTAACTGCACTGAAGGAGGAGAGAAAGCTGAGGTGTGACAGAGAGTAGGACACTACCTCAGAGAAGCCAGCAGAACAGCCGACCTCAGACCCGGACCACAACCGCAATACCAAAATGGGACAGACAACACAGGACCCACCAACCCAACAGACCCCATCCCCTCCTAACAGCCCCCCTGTCAGCTTCCCTGATAGCCCTCCTGACAACTCCCACACATCCACCGAGGACACACAAAAGCCAGAGATTGTGCTCCTCATGGACTCAAATGAGAAATACATTCAAGAGTAAACACTTTTTCCCAAACACAAAGTGGCTAAACTCTGGTGCACAAACACTAGGTATGCCCTGGAGCTGTTGTCAGAGGACAGACTAGGGTCCCCCAGCCACATCATAATTCACACCGGCACAAATGACCTGAGGGCCCAGCAGGAAAGGGTGGCCACAGCACTCACGGGAGTGATTGAAAAAGCTTCTTCCACTTTCGCCCTGCCACCATACAGCAGGTGAATGCAAGCATTTTCCAGGACTGTGCCTCAAAACCTAATGTCTACCTGGCCCACCACTCCACCCTGAACTTGAACACCTTTATGACCAGGTCCACCTCTTCAAGGCAGCAGTCCTAACTTTTGCCAGGACCCTGAAGGCCGTCACCCTCAACCGTGGCCCCAGCACCTCACACAGGAACAACAAAGCAATGGACACCAGCCCCCTCCCGAAGGACCTGCACCGCGAGAACCCACGCCAAGAGGACCTACACCCAGACCACAGCATCACCAGCCACACCCCCACCCCCATCACAACCAGCCAAGACCCCCCCCCCCCAAACAAACGCTGGCCACACCCTATATAGGCCCCCCCAGATCAGACATATGCCTCCCACCCCTTCAGAAAGAACCTCAACATGACAGAAGGACATATGCCCAGGCTGTGAGCAGAGCAGGCCCAACCGCCACTATTACACCCGCCCAAGCCCCATCCTGCGACCTAAGAGGTCTGTATCAGATGCTCAACATGCTCTGCTCACACTTACTGTGATGGTCCGGCCCTAAACCACACGAAAATAACACTAGACACTATGGAACACAAAGCTTTTACTGTCTCATCCTGGAATATAAAAAGGTCTGAGGTCATCTGCCTTTGGACTAAAGAGCAGGAACCCAGACTTCATCAAAGATGGTATTGAGGAGACAGGTGCACTGGTTGCGCTCTAGGTTACAGAGAGCTGGTAGTCCCATACACCGAACTACCAGGTTTGAAACAGGGAAGAGACTCTGGGTATGCTAAAAACAGACCTAACCCACTCTATTCAATTATTCAAAACAGGGACATTTTACGTCTGGCTAAAAATGTATAAGGAAATTATCTCAACAGTGAAAAATGGCCTCATGTGTGCTACCTATATCCCCCCCAATAGAATCCCCATACTTTAACGACGACAGCTTCTCCATCCCAGAGGGGGAGATCAACCATTTCGAGGCCCAGGGACATGTACTAGTCTGTGGTGACTTAAATGCCAAAACTGGGCAAGAACCTGACTCTCTCAGCACACAGGGGGATAAACACCTACCTGGAGGTGACAGCATTCCCTCCCAAATATGCCCCCCTAGACACAACTATGACAAAACAACCAACAAAAACGGGTCACAACTCCTGCCGCTCTGTCTCACGCTGGGTCTGTACATAGTCAATGGTAGGCTTCGAGGGGTCTCCTATGGTAGGTACACCTATAGCTCATCTCTTGGCAGTAGTACTGTAGATTACTGTATCACTGACCTCAACCCAGAGTCTCTCAGAGCGTTCACAGTCAGCCCACTGACGGCAAAATCACTGTCTACTTGAACAGAGCAATACTCAATCATGAGGCATCAAAGCCAAAGGAACTGCATAATATTAAGAAATGCTATAGATGGAAGGAAATTAGTGTAGAAAACTACCAAAAAACAATTAGGCAACAAAAAATTCTATCCCTTTTAGACAACTTCCTGGACAGAACATTTCACTGTAATAGTGAAGGCGTAATCTTGGCAGTAGAAAATCTAAACAATATATTAGACCTCTCAGCTTCCCTATCAAATCTAAATATTTCAAGCAGACAACCTAAGACAATTAACAACAATGAAAAATGGTTTGATGAAGCATGTGAAAACCTAAGAAAGAATTTGAGAAACGTATCCAACCAAAAACAGACCCAGAAAATCTGAGCCTACGCCTTCACTATGGTGAATCACTTAAACAATACACTATGGAAAAAGAAGGAACACCAAGTCAAAAATCAGCTCAATGTAATTGAAGAATCCGGTGGTGTAAATTACTTAAGTAAAAATACTTGAAAGTACTACTTAAGTAGTTTTTGGGAGTATCTGTACTTTACTTTACTATTTATATTTTTGACAACTTTAACTTTTACTTCACTATATTCCCAAATAAAATAATGTACTTTTTACTCCATACATTTTTCCTGGCACCCAAAAGTACTCGTTACATTTGGAATGCTTAGCAGGACAGGAAAATGGTCCAATTCACGCACTTATCTCTGGTCACCTCTACTGCCTCCGATCTGACGGACTCACTAAATACATATGCTTCTTTTGTAAATGTTGTCTGAGTGTGCCCCTGGCTATCTGTAAATAAAAAATGAACAAGAAAATTGTGCCATCTGGTTTGCTTTATATAAGGAATTTGAAATGATTTATACTTTTACATTTACTTTTGATACTTACGTATATTTTGACTTTTACTCAAGTAGTATTTTACTGAGTGACTGTTACTTGAGTATTTTCTATTAAGATATATTTACTTTTACTCAAGTATTACAATTGTTTTTTTTTCCACCACTGGAATAATCCATAGAATCTAACCACTTCTGTGAAAATTGGAACCACTAAACAAAGAACAACATGAAGAGTTATCTATCCAAAATGGAGATGTATGGATAAACCATTTCTCCAATAATTTTGGCTCTTTAACAAAGAACAAACAGCAAAAACATATAGATGATCAAATACAAATCTTAGAATCAACTAATAAAGACTACCAGAACCCACTGGATTCTCCAATTACATTGAATGAACTATGGGACAAAATACAAACCCTCCATCCCAAAAAGGCCTGTGGTGTTGATGGTATCCTAAATGAAATGATAAAATATACAGACCACAAATTCCAAATAGCTATACTTAAACTCTTTAACATCATCCTCAGCTCTGGCATCTTTCCCAATATTTGGAACCAAGGACTGATCACCCCAATCCACAAAAGTGGAGACAAATTTGACCCCAATATCTACCGTGGGATATGCGGCCTGACCCTACTAGAATCTGAAATCAAATGTCTACTGTTTGCTTATGATCTAGTGCTTCTGTCCCCAACCAAGGAGGGCCTACAGAAACACCTAGATACTCTGCACAGATTCTGTCATACCAGGGTCCTGACAGTAAATCTCATTAAGACAAAAATAATGGAGTTCCAAAAAAGGTCCACTTGCCAGGACCACAAATACAAATTATATTCTAGAAACCGTTTCCCTAGAGCACACAAAAAATTATACATACCTCGGCCTAAACATCAGCGACACAGGTGACTTCCACAAAGCTGTGAATGATCTGAGAGACAAGGCAAAAAGGGCATTCTGCGTCATCAAAAGGAACATAAAATTCAACATACCAATTAGACATACCAACATACCAATCTGGCTAAAAAAATACTTCAATCAGTTATAGAACCCACTGCCCTTTATGGTTGTGAGGTCTGGGGTCTGCTCATGAACCAAGACATGGGACAAACACCGAATTGAGACATGCAGAATTTATTTTTTTTGCATGCAGAGTTCTGCAAAAATATCCTCAGAGTACAACATAAAACACCAAATAATGCATGCAGAGCAGAATTAGGCCAATACACGCTAATGATCAAAATCCAGAAAAGAGCCGTTAAATTCTACAACCACATAAAAAATAAGCGATTCCCAAACCTTCCATAACAAAGCCATCACGTACAGAGAGATGAACCTGGAGAAGAGTCCCCTAAGCAAGCTGGTCCTGGGGCTCTGTTCACAAACACAAACAAACCCAACAGAGCCCCAGGACAGCAACACAATTAGACCCAACCAAATCATGAGAAAACAAAAATATAATTACTTGACAAAATTGGAAAGAATTAACAAAACAACTGAGCAAACTAGAATGCTATTTGGCCCTAAACAGAGAGTACACAGTGGAATAATACCTGACCACTGTGACTAACCCACAATTAAAGAAAGCTTTGACTATGAACAGACTCAGTGAGCATAGCCTTGCTATTTAGAGAGACCGCCATAGGCAGACCTGGCTCTCAAGAGAAGACCGGCTATGTGCACACTGCCCACAAAAGGAGGTGGAAAACTGAGCTGCACTTCCTAACTTCCTGCCAGATGTATGACAATATTAGAGACACATATTTCCCTCAGATTATACAGATCCACAAAGAAAACAAATCCAATTTTGATAAACTCCCATATCTATTGGGTGAAATACCACAGTGTGCCATCACAGCAGCAAGATTTGTGACCTGTTGCCACAAGAAAAGGGCAACCAGTGAAGAACAAACACATTGTAAATTCAACCCATATTTATGTTTATTTATTTTCCCCTTTGTACTTTAACTATTTGCACATTGTTACAACACTGTATATAGGAACTTTTGTGAGTTTAATGGTTACTGGTCTTTTTTTCTTTCCGCTTTGGTTTATCATCTATTTCAATTGCTTTGGCGATGTAAACATATGTTTCCCATGCCAATAAATCCCTTTGAATTGAAAAATTAGAAGCACATTGGTCAATCTTCTCTTCCTCGCTCAGAAACTGTTGGATGATTCATTCTCAGTTTCTCTCCCTTGCTGTTGTTGGCTGTAATGATTGGTAGGACTTGGGGAAGGTCAGAAAACAAAAGAACGAGGCAAAGAACATTTTTGAGAGAAAAGTATGCAGCTAGCCAGGGCTGTTTTGTTGTTGAACCTCACATCACTTGTCATGATGTGTGTGCTTACTGCTCCCCTCTCACTGATGTGACTCAGCTGCCTGCTGCAGCAGAAGCGCTCTCTGTCTCAACAGTACTACACACAAACACACCCCTCCGGCCCGCCCCTCCCTTCCAATGACTGTATATGAAACTCCCTCCCCGACACCACTCACTCAGCAGCAGCAGCCTGCCTCACTGCCTGAAAGTCAGCAGCAGCAGGTCACAGTGAAATGAATAGATAATGAAAATATATAAATGCCATGTCAGCCGCGGTGCAATTTAGAAGACACCCAAAAACCTGCAACCAATACACTTTCACCCTCGACATTATTTTAAAAGTAGTCCACTAGCATGAAAACCGCGAACATGGCAACCCTGCTCACTGTCAGGTGTAGTTCTGAGGAAGATAGATTGATCTGCTGGAGCATGTTCAGAGAGAGGAGAGAGAATGGACAGAATGGAGCATGTTCAGAGAAAAGAAAGAGAATTTACAGACCAGACTCCGAGTCTGAGCCAAACAGCTGGACAGGATATCTCTAAAAGCAGAACAGAGATGGAATTATGAAATAACAACCGAAGAAGCCATGAAACTTGTGATGCGGTTTAAGTCGTTAACATTTCCTTGTCATCATCCAGTCAACTGTTATGTGGAAATTAGTGTTGTTGGTTTCACATTCCCTCAGACTCAACGGGCAACATGTGCTGTGGTGTAAACTGTAGTCTTTAACTCTGCCCCTTGTCTCTCTCTCTCTGCAGGGTGATGAAGTTGAAGGACATTTCGTATTTTTTCCTCCCAGCTTTTAACCTAAATCCACGTTAGTGGACATTTCAATTAAATGTAAATCAAAACTAGACTTTTAACTGATATCTGTGCCCAGTGGAATGTTTCTGCTTATCATTTCTGACATTTTGGTAGGCTATTTGTTAGTCAACTTAATTATTCTATAATTAGATATATGCAGCTTCTCTTCTATTCTCTCCTTTGCTCACCAGAAAATATGTCATACATTGATAGAATGAATGCTTCAATCTAGTGATATTCTTAATCTCTGTGTCTCTAGTGCAGGGAAGAGGTTAAGGGACCAGGGAGAAAATGCAATTACAAAAAAAATTTGAAAAAATTTCCGTGCTAAATTTCCAAATTACATCAGTATAACTGGGAATGAAAAGTTCTGAAAATGACCCAACATGTTTCTGATAAGATTTCAGTTTGGCTTGGATGCATATTTTATGTGTTTGAAGTACAGTACTATCAGCTTTTATGATGCTGATAAAGATAGCGCCTTTACAGATGCCTTTAACCGCACATCCATTCTCTCAATATGCTGAAAGGAATAAATAATATTTCTCCACTCCTGTTCCTGAGTGAAAATGTACATTTGGTGTACCATTTTACTGCAAGAACTGCTTAATTCTGCAGGAGTACATATTATATTAGGCTATGTGAGAGTTTCCCACTGGGCAAAAACTGGTTGAATCAATCAACGTTGATTCCATGTCATTTAAACCTAAGAATTCAATGTGATGACATCGAATCAATGTGGAAAACTGGTTGGATTTGCAAAAAGTCATAAATGCAAGGGAATTTATATTTTTTTCACTCAAGTTTTAACCTAACTCCAATGACAGGGTAACATTTTTGGTTGATTTCACGTTGAATTCACGTCGGTTGACAATCTGTGGATTCTATACGATTAGATAGATTCAAATTGTATATTAAACATCACAGGGATTTTTAATGCATTGTTTTCCCTTTATTCAACCCGCCCACCACCTACCCGTGCTTCATCTACACAATATTTCATGACCCTAAACCCGCCGTGGGGACTGCATGTTATAAGTCAACCCGCACATCACTAGGGTGTGTTTGTGTGTGCGTGCGTTTTAAACATCGTAGGATGGGGTATCATTGCAGTAACAGGTAGACACTTAACTCCAACTCACAGTTTTCATGTATAACTAGATTGACCTCACCTCTCCCAACCTATTCTCCTGGGAATGGGCTTGAGAGATCCTGGTTTTCTTCTCTGTATGGTTTAGTCTCTCAGTGACTTTGGAGGATCTCTATCAAATCTCTATCACCCCTCCACACCGCCCCAGGGCCTCCGCTCCAAACACATGCCCCAACAGCAGGGGGGATCGGGCTGACTTTCTGTCCTTTCACCACCTTCTCCTGGTCCTAACCTCCTCAGAGTATCAGTGGGTCTAAAATGGACCCTGTGATCACACCCCTTTCTCCCATGAAAAACAATGCTATTTGTTTTTTCACCGCTTTTCATGTGATTGTCCAGTCTGTTTTTTATTGGTGTGACATAGTGAGAATTCTCATGTTGCTTTCTTTGTTATTGCTTGAATATTTGTCCTCAAGGTTTGTGTGATGGATATGGTGGCAATGTGGCATCCCTTGTGTGTGTGTGTGTGCATATGTGCGTCAAACATCAATACCTCTTTCTTTCCTCTACATGGACACAAAGAGCAGCTGTTTACTGTTAGAGAGGAATGTGCCTGTGTGTGTACAAGCATGTTTCGTGTGCATGTGTGTGTGTTTGTTAGAGAGAGAGAGAGTGTGTGCGTGCATGTGGGAAATCTGCGGTGGCAGAAGTTCCTCAAGCCTCAGGAAATGATTTGAAATTAAAAGTATGGGAGAGTGGGGTAAGTTGAGCCATTTTCAGCATCACCATGTCAAGGGAAATATAGTATTCTTTGTAACAAAGATATCTACATATAATTCACGATGTTGTGTATCCCTGGAAATAATCAAT
This sequence comes from Salmo trutta, assembly GCF_901001165.1. Lineage (NCBI taxonomy): Eukaryota > Metazoa > Chordata > Actinopteri > Salmoniformes > Salmonidae > Salmo > Salmo trutta. Next base: position 49,338,917 of record NC_042969.1, read on the forward strand.
ATTCATGTAAATATAACAGTTTAACAACATAGCTTGTCCAAAAAAAGTGGTCTCTTGGCACAACTTACTCCGGGTATGGGGTAAGTTGATCATAGGGACAGGGTAAGTTGATCATAGGGACAGGGTAAGTTGATCATAGGGACAGGGTAAGTTGATCATAGGGACAGGGTAAGTTGATCATAGGGACAGGGTAAGTTGATCATAGGGACAGGGTAAGTTGATCATAGTTACAGGGTAAGTTGATCATAGGGACAGGGTAAGTTGATCATAGGGACAGGGTAAGTTGATCAGAGTTACAGGGTAAGTTGATCATAGGGACAGGGTAAGTTGATCATAGTTACAGGGTAAGTTGATCATAGGGACAGGGTAAGTTGATCATAGGGACAGGGTAAGTTGATCATAGGGACAGGGTAAGTTGATCATAGGGACAGGGTAAGTTGATCATAGTTACAGGGTAAGTTGATCATAGGGACAGGGTAAGTTGATCATAGGGACAGGGTAAGTTGATCATAGGGACAGGGTAAGTTGATCATAGGGACAGGGTAAGTTGATCATAGGGACAGGGTAAGTTGATCATAGGGACAGGGTAAGTTGATCATAGTTACAGGGTAAGTTGATCATAGGGACAGGGTAAGTTGATCATAGGGACAGGGTAAGTTGATCATAGGGACAGGGTAAGTTGATCATAGGGACAGGGTAAGTTGATCATAGGGACAGGGTAATTTGATCATAGTTACAGGGTAAGTTGATCATAGGGACAGGGTAAGTTGATCATAGGGACAGGGTAAGTTGATCATAGGGACAGGGTAAGTTGATCATAGTTACAGGGTAAGTTGATCATAGTTACAGGGTAAGTTGATCATAGGGACAGGGTAAGTTGATCATAGGGACAGGGTAAGTTGATCATAGGGACAGGGTAAGTTGATCATAGGGACAGGGTAAGCTGATCATAGGGACAGGGTAAGTTGATCATAGGGACAGGGTAAGTTGATCATAGGGACAGGGTAAGCTGATCATAGGGACAGGGTAAGCTGATCATAGGGACAGGGTAAGTTGATCATAGGGACAGGGTAGGTTGATCATAGGGACAGGGTACGTTGATCATAGGGACAGGGTAAGCTGATCATAGGGACAGGGTAAGTTGAGCCGCCTTGCGGTAAGTGGGTGGTGGTGTCCTGTGACGGGGGTGATGATGCTGGTAGGTCAAAGTTGAATTAATCAAATCAAATGCTGTTGGTCGCGTACACAGTTGCAGGTGTTATAGCGGGTGCAACGAAATGTAAAAATGGCTGTAAAAATGTCAAACAAGTAAGCGAATAATAATAAAAAACGACAAAACAAGAAATCATGAATATACGGACGAATATCCTTTAATCCAAAAGCAATCTATGCATATATACACAAACAAATATATACTTAGAATGATATGTACAGGTGAAAATATATAAACTGTCAAGAATCCAACATATACATACAGGCGGTATAAACAGTGTAGCAAAAATGCTATGTACAGTAGGAGATTTTAGAATGAGCTGTGTGGAAAATACAGTATATAAATACACAGTGTGAAAAACAGTATAAAAGAAATGGTCCAGCGTTATTAAATGTCTCATTGAAAAACCCTCAGTAAAAGTGCATTCGGAAAGTATTCAGACCCCTTGACTTTTTCCACATTTTGTTACATTACAGCTTTATTTTAAAATCTATTCATTAAAATTTCCTCTCATGAATCTACACACAATACCCCAAAATGACAAAGTGAAAACAGGTTTTTAGAAATGTTTGCAAATGTATAAAAAAATTCAAACAGAAATATCTTATTTACATAAGTATTCAGTCCGTTTGCAATGAGACTCGAAATTGAGCTCAGGTGCATCCTGTTTCCATTGATCATCCTTGAGATGTTTCTACAACTTGATTGGAGTCCAACTGTAGTAAATTCCATTGATTGGACATGATTTGGAAAGTCACACAACTGTCTATATAAGGTTCCACAGTTGACAGTGCATGTCAGAGCAAAAACCAAGCCATGAGGTCGAAAGAATTGCCCGTGGAGCTCCGACACAGGATTGTGTCCAGGCACAGATCTGGGGAAGGGTACTCAAAAAGTTCTGCAGTATTGAAGGTCCCCCAGAACACAGTGGCCTCCATCATTCTTAAATGGAAAAAGTTTGGAACCACCAAGACTCTTCCTATAGCTGGCCAAACTGAGCAATCGGGGGAAAGGGCCTTGGTCAGGGAGGTGACCAAGAACCCGATGGTGAATCTCACTCTAACAGAGCTCTAGAGTTCCTCTGTGGAGATGGGAGAACCTTCCAGAAGGACAACCATCTCTGCAGCACTCCACCAATCGGGTCTTTATGGTAGAGGGGCCAGACGGAAACCACTCCTCAGTAAAAGGCACATGACAGCCTGCTTGGAGTTTGCCAAAAGGCACCTAAAGGACTCTCAGACCATGAGAAACAAGATTCTCTGGTCTGACTAAACCAAGATTGAACTCTTTGGCCTGAATGCCAAGCATCACGTCTGGAGGAAACCTGGCACCATCCCTACGGTGAAGCATGGTGGTGGCGGCATCATGCTGTGGGGATGTTGTTCAGCAGCAGGGACTGGGAGACTAGTCAGGAAAGTACAGAGTTCCTTGATAAAAACCTGCTCCAGAGAGCTCAGGACCTGACTGGGGCGAAGGTTCCACTTCCAACAGGGCAACGACCCTTATGGGGTATTGTGTGTAGATTGATGAGGACATTTTTTTTTAATGCATTTTAGAATACGTCTGTAACAAAACAAAATGTGGAAAAAGTCAAGGGGTTCTGAATACATTCAGAACGAAGGCGCTATGTGAGTACGTAGTCTGCATGTGTATGAAGTGTGTGTGCGTGAGTCTATCTTTGTCTCTTACTTACTACAGGAGTACTATTTTCTACTCTCACTTACTACAGGGGATGGCGTGATGGCTGTTCAACAGTCTGATGGCCTATCTTTCGGTCCCTGCTTTGATGCACCTGTACTGTCTCTGTCTGCTAGATGATAGCAGAGTGAACAGACCATGACTCGTGTGGTTGACGTCCTTGATGATCTTCTTGGCCTTTCTTTGACACCAAGTGCTGTAAGTGTCCTGGAGGGCAGGCAGCTTTCCGGTGATGCGTTGGGCTGACCACACCCCCCTCTGGAGAGCCATTCTGTTGAGGGCGGTGCAGTTGCTGTGCCAGGCAGTGCTCTCAATGGTGCATCTATAGAAGTTTGTGAGAGTCTTTGGGGCCATACCAAATTTCTTCATCCGCCTGAGGTTGTCGAGGCCTTCTTCACCACAGTTGTGCCTTCTTCACCACAGTGTTGGTGTGGTGGGACCATTTCAGGTCCTCAGTGATGTGCATGCCAAGGAACTTGAAGCTTTTGACCCTCCACTGTGGCCACATCGATGTGGATGGGGGCTTGCTCCCTCCTCTGTATCTTGAAGTTCACGATCAGCTCATTCGTTTGGGGGAGAGGCACCACTCAGTCATGGGTAAAAAGGGAGTACAGGAGGAGGGCTGAGCACACAGCATTGGGGGGCCCCCATGTTGAGGATCAGTGTGGAGCAGGTGTTCTTGCCTACCCTCACCACCTGCGGTTAGGCCGTCAGGAAGTCTAGGACCCAGTTGCACACGGAGGGGTTCAGACCCTGGGCCCTGAGCTTAGTGACAAGCTTGGCGGGCACTATGGTTTTGAAAGTAGAGGTGTATTCGATGAAAGGTATTCTCACATATGTATTTCTCTTTTTCAGGTGGGATAGGGCGATGTGCAGTGCAATGGCGATTGCGTCGTTTGTGGATCTGTTGAGGCGGTATGCAAATTGTAGTGGGTCTACAGTGTCAGGCAAGGTGGAGGTGATATGGTCCTTGACCAGCCTCTCAAAGCACTTCATGATGACAGAGGTGAGTGCTATGGGGTGATAGTCATTTAGTTCAGTTATCTTAGCTTGCAGGAACAATGGTGAACAACTTGAAGCAAGTGGGGACAACAGACTGGGATAGGGAGAGGTTGAATGTCCGTAAACACCAGCTGGTCTGCGCATGCACTGAGGACGCGGTCTGGGCCGGCAGCGTTGCGAGGCTTAACTTTTTAGTGACAGGGGGCAGTATTCGGATATTCGGATGAATGATGTGCCCAAATTAAACTGCCTACTACTCGGGCTCAGAACGTAGGGTATGCATATTATTAGTAGATTTGGATAGAAAACACTCTGAAGTTTCTAAAACTGTTTGAATGATGTCTGTGAGTATAACAGTACTCATATGGCAGGCAAAAACCTGAGAAACAATCCAACCAGGAAGTGGTTTGTAGTTTTTCAAGACTGGGCCTATTCAGTATACAGTGACTTAGGGTTCATTTTGCACTTCCTAAGGCTTCCACTAGATGTCAACAGTCTTTAGAAAGTTGTTTGAGGCTTCTATGGTGAACAGAGAGCGAACAAAGGAAGTTGGAAGTTGTTGACTCAGGAAAGGACATGGCCTCAATTGCGCGCGTTCACGTGAGAGGTAGCTGTGTTCCATTACATTTTTGAAGACATTTGAATCATCCGGTTGGAATATTATTGAACTTTTATGTTAAAAAGGCCCTAAAGATTGATGCTATACATCGTTTGACATGTTTCTACGAACGTAAATATAACTGTTTATGACTTTTCTTCTTGAAATTTTCAGCTCGCTTTCTACATTTGGAGGAGATTACTGAACACGCTTACAAAGAGGACATAAATGAAGGACTTTATCGAACAAAACAACATTTATTGTGGACCTGGGATTCCTAGGAGTGCATTCTGATGAAGATCATCAAAGGTAAGTGAATATTTCTAATGCTATTTATGATTTTAGATGACTCCAAAATGGCGGGTATCTGTATTGCCTGCTGTTGTTTTCTGAGCGCAGTACTCAGATTATTGCAAAGTGTGCTTTCCCTGTGAAGCTTTTTTTAAATCTGTCACAGCGGTTGCATTAAGGAGATGTTTATCTATAATTCTTTGAATAACAGTTTAATATTTTATCAACGTTTATGATGAGTATTTCTATAAATTGATGTGCTCATTCACCGGAAGTTTTAGGAGGAAAAGCATTTCTGAATATTACGGGCCAATGTAAAATGGGGTTTTTGGATATAAATATGAACTTTATCGAGCAAAACATACATGTATTGTGTAACATGAAGTCCTATGAGTGCCATCTAATGAAGATCATCAAAGGTTAGTGCTTAATTGTAGCTGTATTTCTGGTTTTTGTGATGCCTGTCCTTGCTTGGAAAATTGCTGTGTGGCTTTTATTTTTTAGGCACTGTCCTAACATAATCTAATGTTTTGCTTTCGCCGTAAACCCTTTTTGAAATCGGACAATGTGGTTCCATTAAGGAGAAGTGTATCTTTAAAATGTTGTAAAATAGTAGTATGTTTGAGAAATTTGAATTATGAGATTTTTGCTGTTGTGAATTTGCCGCCCTGCTATTTCACTGGCTGTGTCCCGCAGGTGGGACGGTAGCGTCCCACATAGCCCAGAGAGGCTACCATGCTTGAAGGTCCTACTCATGATGATGTCTGCTCTGTAACAATAAAAATGCACTATCTTGAGTTCATATGCATGACAAATTGCAAAAATACTATGCATATTATGCATAAAACTGACCAAATGTAATCATAATTGGTATGGGGTAAGGTGGCCATTGGCTCAACTCACCCCAAGGCAAACGTTCACTACAAGGTTTCACTTTCATGATAGGTTTAGGACCTCACTTTGTAGTTTATAGAGACCCCAACAGATGTATAAAAACATCTTAAAACGATCTACTTTGGTTTAGAAACAAGCATCATGAAACCTATAACACAATTCATTATTTTGACATTTTGGACTTGACTTGCTTGCCACTTTTTCCATTTTGTTTCTTCCTTCAGACTAAATGAAAGGATGACCTCCTAAATATTTCTTCACATTATTATTTAGGGGGTATGGTTCCCTAGAAACAAGGGGTGACTCAACTAACCATTTGGCTCAACTTACTCCACTCTCCCCTAAATGTAGAATTAATTTAAATCCAAACAAATCCATACTGCTAATGTTACGAAACCAATATCTAGTCCACTGATTTTGCTGCACTCGTTATGTCTAGGGGTCTTAGGCCTAGCTACATGGTCTGTAACTTCATTTGATATATGCATAATGTGAGAGGTAAGCTTATGCGATCAGGTGTTGAATGTATGTACCCAGGAGCACCTTGACCTCTTGGTCAGCCAGTCCTAGTGGATTATTATCTGAAGAGTTTATATCCACCAATTTTTCCACATTTGTGTTTTCTAATCAGAAATGATTGCTTACGGTAGACTGTTCTCAGATTTTTTATTCATAGATTTGAGATGTTTTAGCAAAACGCAAATCCATTGTTTTGCTGGCATGGAATGTTCGTATCCTGTACATTTGACTGTGATATGGGGCCTTTTGGTAAACTCCAAGCAGTCTGTCATGTGCCTTTTATTGAGAACTGGCTTCCGTCTGGCCACTCTACCATAAATGCCTGATTGGTGGAGTGCTGCAGAGATGGGAGAACCTTCCAGAAGGACAACCATCTCCACAGAGGAACTCTGGAGCTCTGTCAGAGTGACCATCGGGTTCTTGGTCACCTCCCTGACCAAGGCCCTTCTCCCCGATTGCTCAGTTTGGTCGGGCAGCCAGGTGTAGGAAGAGTCTTGGTGGTTCCAAACCATTTAAGAGTTATGGAGGCCACTTTGTTCTTGGGAATCTTTAATGCTGCAAACATTTTTGGTACCCTTCCCCAGATCTGTGCCTCGACACAATTCTGTGTTGGAGCTCTACGGACAATTCCTTCAACCTCATGGCATGGGTTTTGCTCTGACAACTGTTAACTGTGGGACCTTATATAGACAGTTGTGTGTGCCTTTCCAAATCATGTCCAATCAATTGAATTTAAGACAGGGTGACTCCAATCGAGTTGTAGAAACATCTCAAGGATGATCAATGGAAACAGGATGCACCTGAGCTGAATTTCGAGTCTCATAGCAAAGAGTCTGAATACTTATGTAAATAAGTTATGTTTTTTATTTTTAATAATTGTGCAAAATATTTGAAAAACCTTTTTTCGCTTTGTCATTGTGGGGTATTGCGTGAAGATTGGTGAGGGAAAAATGTATTTAATCAATTTTATAATAAGGTTGTAACGTAACAAAAGGTGGAAAAAGGGAAAGGGTCGGAAAACTTTCTGAATGCACCGTATATCTAATAAAATGTCAGATATCCGGAAATATATAGATAAAGATATCCCTCATATTGACCCTTTTCGACCAGTGTTGGAGTCAACATGGGCCAGCATCTCTGTAGAATGCTTTCGACACTTTGTAGAATCCATGCCCTGAGTAATTGAGGCTGTTCTGATGGCAAAGGGGAAGGTGTAAGGGAGGTGTTCCTAATGTTTTGTACACTCAGTGTATTTTAAGATGTCATTGCCAAACTTAACATGGTTCATCATGGTATTGTTGTTGATGACCTTAAAAAGTTTCAAGTTGATAGGCCATTATGAAGTTGCTTTACAAAGGATTTAAATGGACATGCAAAATCTGATTTCCTGATTTATCAATACCTCAGGCTCTGCCAGCTGGGACCCTGACTAATGATCTCCATAATTGCCTGCAACTGAAGCTTATTAAGGTTTCCTGGCAGAGCAATGCCCTTGACCCGGTTGGTGCTGCCACTTGGGGATGGAGTGTGGAAGTGTAACCTGGTAGTGTGCAGACTAACTGTGTGCTAACACTAACCTAAACCCTGTATCATAACGATTGTTAACGTGCATATTGCCTATAGCCTGTCTCTTTATTTTTCTAATAAGTGACTGTTGGCTTCTGGCTGCCCTGTCCTGCCTTACCATGCACCCAAATCTCTTTGTCAAAGTGGTACCACCTAATCAGTGCCTGACAGAATCCTATGCTGGCATTTTCCACTTCATGGTAAAACGTGGGGAGGGTTCATGAGCATGTGTTCTGTGTTCTACTCACTTTCTGTTATTGCAATGAAAATGTCCCTTACAATCTTATTGAGTAGCATGTCTTGGAAAAGAGCGAGATAAGCAAAGGTAGGAACAAAGGGAATGAGAGAATAGAGGAGTGTGTTAGTGTGTGTATAACAGAGAGTATGGGTTATGGGAGGAGGTGTCACGTCCTGACCATTGTAAGAGGTAATTTGCCATAGTGGAGTGGTCAGGGTGGTTGTTTTGGGTGGTTTTGGGGTTTTCTGTTTCTAGGTGCGATCGTGCTAGAATTCTATTTCTATGTTTCGTTTTCCAATCAGAGGCAGGTGTCTTTCGTTGTCTCTGATTGGAAGCTATACTTAGGCAGCCTGTTTTCCTTTGGGGTTTGTGGGTAGTTGTTTCCGTTTAGTCTAGTGTACCTGATGGGACTGTTGTTGGTCGTTTTGTTGTTTTGTTGTTAAAGTGTATTCATTAAAGACAAAGAATGAGCACTATACACGCTGCGCCTTGGTCTCCATTCAATGACCCCTATAACAGGAGGTGGTGTAACTAGATCAGGGTTCTCCAACTGGCGGCCCGCGGGCCGAATATGGCCCAAGTGTGATTTTATTTGATCTTCTTTAAAAAGACTGTAAAAACACCAGCAAATCAGCTCCAAGTGATTTTAATTTTGAAAATCTGTTCCAAAGTATTCCCACGCATAATAGAGATATTTATGTGATCATATCCAAATCTAAGCAAGGTTTGAAAGGATTATGTTTTAGTCAAATATTATATCTGTTTGTTCTTCTTGTGGTCAATTTGCAGTCTATAAATTATTTGTAATTATATTCCAGTCCCCTGACCATCCGCTCAAGAAAAAAACGGCCCGCGGCTGAATCTAGTTGATGATCCCTGCCATAGATTAACAGACAGTTTGCTTGTACTGCTGTATAATTACCCCACTAGATTTATGACCCCCTACTCCCCTCTTCATCCCCCCTTCTGTCACTCACAAGGGAGATCTCTAATTACCCCCCCACCCGTAACCCTTAAAACAGCTGGGACTCATTCCAAACAAGACCGCCCCAAAGGCTTCTTCTCTGGAGCAACGTCATTAACTGCTCTCTACTCTCTGTTCCACTGTCAAGGGGGTAACGAGGGTTGGGTTTAACTTTGGCATCCCTGCATCCTTGGCCACCCATGTACACTGGGCCCTGGTTAAGTACTATATGCTATTAGTATATGATACTGTGTACACAACCCTGGATCCTATGGGCCTTTCCTTGTGCTGGAGTAGATGGTGTGTCGAAACATGTAACTGATGATCGCTTGCAATAACAATTTAGTATGACAATCCATAACATTGATCACTGGCCAAAACTGACTAATGTGTTTGAGGCAAATACACAGTGTGTTGGTACGTTTTCAGTGTCAACGAGACTCCCACAGCTCCCACAAATATCAATGTGTGTTTTATTTCATAGCAGCGCTTTTGAATTGAATGATTGATGAAGAATTACTCATAATATATACACTGAGTCTACAAAACAGTGGACCAGGTGAATGCTATGATCCCTTATTGATGTCACTTGTTAAATCCACTTAAATCCAATCAGTGTAGATGAAGGGGCAGGTTAAAGACGGACTTTTAAGCCTTGACACAATTGAGACATGGATTGTGTATGTGTGCCACTGGGAGGGTGAATAGGCAAGACAAAAGATTTAAGTGTCTTTGAATGGGGAATTGTAGTAGGTGTCAGGCGCACTGGTTTGAGTGTGTCAAGAACTGCAGTGCTGCTGGGTTTTTCGAGCTCAAAAGCTTCCAGTGTGAATCAAGAATGGTCCACCACCCAAAGGACATCCAGCCAACTTGACACAACTGTGGGAATCACTGGAGTCAACATGAGCCATCACCCCTGTGGTACGCTTTCGACACCTTGCCCCGACCTTGTCCATGCCCCGACGAATTAAGGCTATTCTGAGGGCAAAAGGGGGTGCAACTCAATAAGGAAGGTGTTCCTAATGTTTTGTACACTCAGTGTATGTTTTAACAGACTGTTACTTGCAGTGGTGTAAAGTACTTAAGTAGTTTATGGGGTATCTGTACTTTACATTACTATTTATATTTTTGACAACTTTTACTTTTACTCCACTACATTCCTAAAGAAAATAATGTACTTTTTACTCCTTACATTTGCTTAATATAAGACATATTAAATTATTTATATTTTGACTTTTGATACTTAAGTACATTTAAACCAAATACTTTTAGACTTTTACTCAAGTATTATTTTACTGGGTGACTTTCACTTTTACTTGAGTCATTTTCTTTTAAGGTATCTTACTTTTTCTACCACTGGTTACTTGGTTTGTTTAATTAAAAAAAAATATATTTAAACATCATAGAGGTCATGAGTTATCGTTTATCAAAATATGTGTCTCTAATATGGTCATATTGGCAGGAGGTTAGGAAGTGCAGCTCAGTTTCCCAACTAATTTTGTGTGTCACACCCTGATCTCTTTCACCTGTCTTTGTGCTTGTCTCCACCCCCCTCCAGGTGTCGCCCATCTTCCTCATTATCCCCAGTGTATTTATACCTGTGTTCTCTGTTTGTCTGTTGCCAGTTAGTTTTGTTTCGTCGAGCCTACCAGTGGTTTTCCCGTGCACCTGGCGTTCTCTAGTTCCTGTTTTCTAGCTTTCCCGGTTTTGACCATTCTGCCTGCCCTGAGCCTGCCTGCCATTCTGTACCTTGTCACACCACCCTGGATTACTGACCTCTGCCTGCCCTGACCCTGAGACTGCCTGCCGTTCTGTACCTTTCTGACTCTGCTCTGGATAGCCGGTCTTCTCTTGAGAGCCAGGTCTGCCTACAGTGGCCTCTCTCAATAGGAAGGCTATGCTCACTGAGTCTGTACATATTCAAAGCTTTAGTTAATTTTGGGTCAGTCACATTGGTCAGGTATTCTGCCACTGTGTACTCTCTGTTTAAGGCCAAATAGCATTCTAGTTTTCTACGTTTTTTTTGTTAATTCTATCAAATGTGTTTTGTAATTATCTTTTTGTTTTCTCATGATTTGGTTGGGTCTAATTTGTGTTTCTGTGCTGGGGCTTTGTTGGGTCTGTTTGTGAACAGAGCCCCAGGAACAGCTTGCTTAGGGGACTCTTCTCCAGGTTCATCTCTCTGTAGGTGATGGCTTTGTTATGGAAGGTTTGGGAATCGCTTCCTTTGAAGGTGGTTGTAAAATGTAACATTTATTTTCTGGATTTTGATAATTAGCGGGATCGGCCTAATTCTGCTCTGCATGCGTTATTTAGTGTTTTACATTGTACACAGAGGATATTTTTGCAGAAGTCTGCATGCCGAGTCTCAATTTGGACTTTGTCCCATTTTGTGAATTCTTGGTTGGTGAGCGGACCCCAGACCTCACAGCTATAAAGGGCAATGGGTTCTTTAACTGACTCAAGTATATTTAGCCAGATCCTAATTTGGTATGTTGAATTTTATGTTCCTTTTAATGGCGTAGAAGGCCCGTCTTGCCTTGTCTCAGATCGTTCACAGCTTTCCTGGAAGTTACCTGTGTCGCTGATGTTTAGGCCGAGGTATGTATAGTTTTTTTGTATGCTCTAGGGCAATGGTGTCTAGATGGAAATTTGTCATCCTGGCAGCTGGACCTTTTTTGGGACAACATTATTTTTGTCTTACTGAGATTTACTGTCGAGGCCCAGGTCTGACAGAATCTGTGCAGAAGATCTAGGTGCTGCTGTAGACCCTCCTTGGTTGGGGACAGAAGCACCACATCACGAGTTTAGACATTTGACTTCAGATTTTAGTAGAGTGAGGCTGGGCGTTGCAGACTGTTCTAGTGCCCTCGGCAAATCGTTGACATACAGTGCATTCGGAAAGTATTCAGACCCCTTGACTTTTTTCACATTTTGTTACGTTACAGCCTTATTCTAAAATTGATGAAATCATTTTTTCCCTCATCAATCTACACACAATACTCCATAATGACAAAGGGAAAACTGTTTTTTAGACATTTTTGAAAATGTATTAAAAAACAGAATTAGCTTATTTCCATAAGTATTGTGGCAGCCCAGGGGATTCAGAAGCGAAACTCACAATGAAATAAGACAGCGGGACACCGTTTTACGAAGCTCAAAAAAAAGTTGTTTAATAAACGTTGGGGGGAACGGGGAGAGGAGAAATACAACTGAAAGGCCTCTCAGGTAACGGGTGGGTCACTGTCTCCGCTCCTCTGACCGCCTGTGTTAATGAACAAAACAGAGAGAGAGAGTTGAGTCCGGGGTTTCAAAACATGCTCTCAACTTGCACCTGGTGGCGTGCTACCCGGGAATAGGTCCTCTTCCTTGGGGCAAAGAAAAGGAGTGGGAGACAAGTGAGTCAAACATTGCCTAGTATCTTCTTTGGCACCTGATCACTCCGGTTTTTCTGAGGTCTACAGTGGCAAGAAAAAGTATGTGGACCCTTTGGAATTATCTGGATTTCTGCATAAATTGGTCATAAAAATTGATCTGATCTTCATCTAAGTCACAACAATAGACAAGCACAGTGTGCTTAAACTAATAACACACAAATTGTTGTATTTTTCTTGTCTATATTGAATACATAATTTGAACATGAGAAGTATAGGTTGGAAAAAGTATGTGAACCCCTAGGCTAATGACTTCTCCAAAAGCTAATTGGAGTCAGGAGTCCGCTAACCTGGAGTACAATCCTTGAGACGAGATTGGAAATTTGTTAGAGCTGGCCTGCCCTATAAAAAAACACAAAAAAATTGAGTTTGCTATTCACAAGAATCATTGCCTGATGTGAACCATGCCTCGAGCAAAAGTGTTCTCAGGAGACGCAAGATTAAGAATTGTTGACTTGCATAAGGCTGGAAAGGATTACAAAAGTATCTCTAAAAGCCTTGATGTTCATCAGTCCACAGTAAGACAAATTGTCTATAAAATGGAAAAAGATCAGCACTGTTGCTACTCTCCCTAAGAATGGCCGTCTTGCAAAGATGACTGCAAGAGCACAGTGCAGAATGCTCAATGAGGTTAAGAAGAATCCTAGAGTGTCAGCTAAAGACTTACAGAAATCTCTGGAACATGCTATCTCTGTTGACGAGTCTACGATACGTAAAACACTAAACAAGAATTGTGTTCATGAGACGACACCACGGAAGAAGCAACTGCTGTCCAAAAAACATTGCTGCACGTCGTAAGTTTGCAAAAGAGCATCTGGATGTTCCACAGCGCTACTGGCAAAATATTCTGTGGATAGATGAAACTAAAGTTGTGTTGTTTGGAAGGAACACACAAAACTATGTGTTGAGAAAAGGCACAGCACACCAACATCAAAACCTCATCACAACTGTAAAGTATGGTGAAGGGAGCATCATGGTTTGGAGCTGCTTTGCTGCCTCAATGCCTGGACAGCTTGCTGTCATTGACTGAAAAATGTATTCCCAAGTTTATCAAGACATTTTGGAGGAGAATGTAAGGCTATCTGTCTGCCAATTGAAGCTCAACAGAAGTTGGGTGAAGCAACAGGACAACGACCCCAAACACAGAAGTAAATCAACAACAGAATGGCTCAGTCACTCCAAAGTCCTTACCTCAACCAGATTGAGATGCTGTGGAATGACCTCGAGCAGTTCACACCAGACATCCCAGAATATTGCTGAACTGAAACAGTTTTGTAAAGAGGAATGGTCCAAAATTCCTCCTGAACTTTGTGCAGGTCTGATCCGCAACTACAGAAAATGTTTGGTTGAGATTATTGCTGCCAGAGGGTCAACCTGTTATTAAATCCAAGGGTTCACATACTTTTCCCACCCTGCACTGTAAATGTTTACACAGTGTGTTCAATAAAGACATGAAAATGTATAATTGTTTGTGTGTTATTAGTTTAAGCAGACTGCGTGTGTCTGTTGTGACTTAGATGAAGCTCAGATCAAGTCCAGGTAATTCCAAATGCTTTTTCTTGCCACTGCAGGTGTACCCTCTGCCTGTCTGCCAAAGTGCCCATGTCACTGCACCTCTACTTATACCCATTTGGGGTAATGAGGGACAGGTGTGACCAATTCCAGGTGCCAATTGGTTGCAGCACCTGGACTGGGTAGTATTGGTTTTGAATCACCAGCCCCAGTTGGTGCCTGTAGAGCTGTCCATGGTGCTGACACCTTGGCCTCTCTAGCCCTCTGGAGCTGACCAGAGGGCTAGAGAGGTCAGGGGTTGCCACAGTATTCAGACTCTTTGCTATGAGACTTGAAATTGAGCTCAGGTGCATCCTGTTTCCGTTGATCATCCTTGAGATGTTTATACAACTTGATTGGAGTCCACCTGTGGTAAATTAAATTGATTGGACATGATTTGGAAAGGCACACACAGTTGACAATGCCTACAGAGCAAAAACCAAGCCCTGAGGTCGAAGGAATTGTCCATAGAGCTCTTAGACAGGATTGTGTCGAGGCACAGATCTGGGGAAGGGTACCAAAACATTTCTGCAGCATTGAAGGGCCCCAAGAGCACAGTGGCCTCCATCATTCTTAAGTGATGTACTCGGCCATACAATCTACCCTCTGTAGCGGCTTACGGTCAGATGCCGAGCAGTTGCCATACCAGGCGGTGATGCAAACGGTCAGGATGCTCTCGATGGAGCAGCTGAATAACTTTTTGAGGCTCTTGGGACCCATGCCAAATATTTTCAGTCTCCTGAGGGGGAAAAGGTGTTGTTGTGCCCTCTTCAAGACTGTCTTGGTGTGTATGGACCATGATAGTTCGTTGGTAGACACCAAAGAACTTGAAACTCTCAACCCGCTCCACTACAGCCCTGTTGATGTTAATGGGGGCATGTTCGGCCCGCCTTTTCCTGTAGTCCACAATCAGATCCTTTGTCTTGCTCACATTGAGGGAGAGATTGTTGTCCTGGCACCACACTGCCAGATCTCTGACCTCCTCCCTATAGGCTGTTTCATCATTGTCGGTGATCAGGCCTATCACTTGTGTCATCAGCAAACTTAATGATGGTGTTGGAGTCGTGTTTGGCTACGCAGTCATGGGTGAACAAGAAGTACAGGATGGGAATAAGTGCACACCCCTGAGGGGCCCCAGTGTTGAGGATCAGCATGGCAGACATGTTGTTGCCTACCCTTACCACCTGGGGGCAGAAGTCCAGGATCCAGTTGCAGTGGGAGGTGTTTAGTCCCAGGGTTCTTAGATAAGTGATGAGCTTCATGGGCACTATGGTGTTGAACACTGAGCTGTAGTCAATGATCAGCATTCTCACATAGGTGTTCATTTTGTCCAGTTGGGAAAGGGCAGTGTGGAGTGTGATTGTGATTGCGTCATCTGTGGATCTGTTGGGGCGGTATGCGAATTGGAGTGGGTTTAGGGTATCCGGGAGGATGCTGTTGATGTGAGCCATGACTAGCCTTTCAAAGAACTTCATGGCTACCGACGTGAGAGCTACGGGGGGTAATCATTTAGGCAGGTTACCTTCGCTTGAAACATGTAGATATTAAAGACTCGGTCAGGGAGAGGTTGAAAATGTAAGTGAAGATACTTGCCAGTTGGTCCACGCATGCTTTGACTACACGCCCTGGTAATCCGTCTGGCCCCGCGGCTTTGTGAATGTTGACCTGTTTAAAGGTCTTGCTCGGCTACCGAGAGCGTTATCACACAGTCATCCAGAACAGCTGGTGCTCTTGTGCATGGTTTTAGTGTTGCTTGCCTCAAAGCGAGCATAAAAGGCATATAGCTCGTCTGGTAGGCTCGCGCCACTGGGCAGCTCGTGTCTGGGTTTTCCTTTGTAGTCCGTAATAGTTTTCAAGCCCTGCCACATCCGACGAGCGTCAGAGCCGGTGTAGTAGAATTCAATCTTAATCCTGTATTGACGCTTTGCTTGTTTGATGGTTCATCTGAGAGCATAGCAGGATTTCTTATAGGCGGCTCCTTGAAAGCAGCAGCTCTAGCCTTTAGCTCGATGCGGATGTTGTCTGTAATCCATGGCTTCTGGTTGGGATATGTACGTACGGTCACTGTGGGGACGACGTCGTCGATGCACTTATTGATGAAGCCGATGACTGAGGTGGTATACTCTTCAATGCCATTGGATGAATCCCGGAACATATTCCAGTCTGTGCTAGCAAAACAGTCCTGTAGCGTAGCGTAGCGTAGCATCCGCGTCATCTGACCACTTCCGTATTGAGTGAGTCACTGGTACTTCCTGCTTTAGTTTTTGCTAGTAAGTAAGAATCATGAGGATAGAATTATGTTCAGATTTGCCAAATGGAGGATGGGGGAGAGCTTTGTATGCATCTCTGTGTGTGGAGTGAAGGTGGTCTAGAGTTTATTTTCCTCTGGTTGCACATGTCACATGCAGGAAGAAATGAGGTAAAATGGATTTGTTTGCCTGCATTAAAGTCTTCGGCCACTAAGTGCGCCGCTTCTGGATGAGCATTTTCTTGTTTGTTTATGTTTTATACAGTTGGTTGAGTGCGGTCTTAGAGACAGCATTAGTTTGTTGTGGTAAATAGACGGCTACGAATAATAGAGATGAGAACTCTCTTGGTAGATAGTGTGGTCTACAGCTTATCATAACGTACTCTACCTCAGGCGAGCAATACCTCGCAACTTCTTTAATATTAGACATCGCGCACCAGCTGTTCTTGACAAATAAACATAAGATATTACAGTTTTTATTGTCCCGTTGGAAGGATAATCTTGATCGTAGGTCATCGATTGAATTTATCCAAAGACTGCACGTTGGCCAATAGAATGGATGGCAGTGGGGGTTTACTCGCTCGCCTACGAATTCTCAGAAGGCAGCCCAACCTCCGCCCCCTTTTTCTCCGTTTTTTCTTTACGGAAATGATGGAGATTTGGGCCTGTTCACAAGAAAGCAGTATATCATTCACGACGGACTCTTCCAGTTCGAGGTGAGTAATCGCTGTTCTGATGTCCAGAAGTTATTTTCGGTCATAAGAGACGGTAGCAGCAATATTATGTACAAAATAAGTACAAAAATAAGTTACCAACAACGCAAAAAAACCGAACAAAATAGCACAGTTGGTTAGGAGCACGTAAAATGTCATCCATCCTCTCTGGCGCCATTCTACTCTCATTGACATTTTGTGTAATTTGATGAGAAAAAAGAAATATATGTAATCAATTTTAGGATAAGGCTGTAATGTAACAAAATGTGGGAAAAGTCAAGGGGTCTGAATACTTTCGGACATACACTTCAGAACAAACTTATTTTAGATTTTTTTCTGTTGTTCCATGTAGTGAATCTGTTATTCAATGCGTTTGTATGGGCTAATAGCAGTAAGGTAAAAAAAAATGCATACATTAAAATTCTAAATTAAATAGCTAAATGGACCTTCTTAAAACAATTACATATAGCTTAGTTGGCAGATTGTCTGTACCAAATTCAGACGAGTGCCAAGACGCTTGTGGGAGTTGTAGAGCAAACCATTCGGACGCTATGGCCGATTTTGTGAGAAGGTCTGACAAACACCGCTCTAGCTCTGTCACCTTTCACCACAGAAGCGAAGGTGTGACATAGGCTAATATGGTGGATTGAGACGCATCCAATGCAACAAACGTGGATTGAGACGCATCCAATGCAACAAAACGTATCTCTAACTTAAACTGACAGATTTTTATAGGATTTTTTTTTAATGCTAATTCAATTTCCGCGGACATCAACCTTAGGTGGTTTAATGAACCCAGGTAGTCATTATTAAATGTTATGTTAATTTAGTCAAATCTGTTGTAATGAAGGGTACCGGTATTGTATGTTAGTCCTATTGTGGGGAATATTATTACACTACAGTACCAGTAAAAGCCAGTAGGTGGGAGCAGAGTAGGCAAAACCTCATAGCTAATATACCATTACAATCCTCTGCCTCGTTCACTCCTACCCACAGGTGACATTTAAGAGGGGCTGACCCAGTGCTCCAGTTGGCTTGAGAGATGATGATGACGTTTCACACCTTTAGTTTGCTCTCCCTATTTGTTTTTGTTTTTTAACTATCCCTTGTTTGATCTTCCCCGTTTTCGTTTTGATTAACTTTTTTTTGTTTTCGGTCTAAGTTTGGTGTGGGGTTTTATTTTGTTTGCCTATTCATAGTCAATTGTATTTGGCACTAATTTGTGGGTGTCTTTTAGGTCCCAGTTGTTTTGGCTAGTCAACTAGAATCCCACCTGTCGTTCTGGTCGTAGTCCGTGACTCTTTGTTAGTTCCCTTCTGTTTGAGTTACTTTTTTTTGTTTTATTGCTGGGGAACGTAACAAAATGGGGGCTCGTCCGGGATCTTGTTTGCCATGGGTATGGTAGTTGCTCTAATCACCTACTCTGAAGCTCGGTTGTGTCCAGATATTTGAGTGTTCAAAAGACACATTTGGGGTAGAATTTATGTCACTGACATCCACCCTGAGTGGCTATAAGATTGGTGAAATCATTTTTGAAAGTTTCATAAAAGTTGGAAGCATTTGTGGAAAATCCTACAAATCCTCAAAGAGTTAGTCTATACTGCTTTGGTGGAGGAGGAAATCCTTCCGGAGAGGGAGGATGATGAAAAGGGTCCTTCGGGTGGTAGTACACCCCATAGACGTACAATTGCGAGAGGTAGAACTAAAGGCAAAATGGGAACAACAGAAATTAGAGCTTGAGCACAAGGAAAGGGAAAGAGAATGTGCAGCCAGACTAGAACAAGAACAAGAAGAACGATTAAAATAGATTGAGCTGGAAGCGCGACAAAGGGAGATAGATCTGTAAGAACTCCAAATCAAGGCCATCCTGCACCCTCAACAGAGTTTGATCTTGGTCGGAACAGCCGGCTTGTAATGCCTTTCAACAAAAAGGAGGTCGATGTATATTTTACTCTGTTTGATCGGATTGCCACATTCCTAAAATGGTCGTCAGGACACTGCTCCTCCAAAGTGTTCTGGTGGGAAATGCCCAGAAAGTATACGCTGCTTTCTCTTGACCAGAGCTTAGATTATGACACTGTTAAAGCTTCTATTTTACGTGTTGGTCCCAAAGGCATACAGATAACAGTTCCATAAATTACTAAAGATAGAATCACAAGGCCATGTTGAGTTCGCAAAGGAAAAAACATGTATTTTTGATCGGTGGTGTGGTTCTCAAGAGGTCAAGGACCTTGAGGATTTTGAAGACGTTCGTACTTCTTGATCATTTCAAGAATTGCCTTCACTAAAGGGTTGCTACCTACATTTGAGGACAAGGATCTCACTCTTGAGAAAGCTGCAATCCTTGCAGATGAGTTTGTTAACACATAAAACTACCTTCACAAACAAAGCACCTAGTAGTTATCCCTACGCAAAAAGCAATCCAGGGAAGCCATCTCCTACAGTGAGGTCTTTTTCTACGGTGCCCAAAGACAATGATCAGCAGAACTGGTTTTTCGTATCCACCTTTTTGTAATTACTGCTGTGAGAAATAACACATTGTCTCTGTGTCCTAAGT
Organism: Salmo trutta; assembly: GCF_901001165.1. NCBI lineage: Eukaryota > Metazoa > Chordata > Actinopteri > Salmoniformes > Salmonidae > Salmo > Salmo trutta. The sequence goes on from NC_042969.1 coordinate 49,358,403, forward strand.
TGAAACAGAAACATTTGAGAAAAAGCAGTTTCGTTTTGTGGAAGCACTCCAGCCCATTAAGTCTCTGGTTGGGACTGGTATGCATTTCCTAAACAAGATTTTGGATCAGATGTGTATGAACTTTGTTTCAGATGGGTTCATGTCTCTGCCGAGTGGCAAATCTGTTAAGCAGCCGGTGAAGATACTGCAAGACACTGGGGCAGCCCAATCCTTCATTTTGGAGGGCATTTTGCCTTTGTCTGACATTTCAGCAACTGGTTACAGTGCGTTAATACAAGGCGTGGAGAAGGGTTGCATGGAAGATCTTTTGTATAATGTGGAACTCAAATCTGATCTTATTTCTGGTTCTGTTGTCATTTGGAGTGAGGCCTAGGCTACTGGTGAAGGGGTCTCATTCATTTTGGGAAATTATTTAGTTGGAGGGAAGGTTGTGCTAAATCCTGTCATTTGTAAGGAACACAGAGTAGGGGAACCTGAATAGTTTACGAATGCACTGTGCTTTAGAGTGTTCCCAGCATGTGCCGTTACACGTGCTATGTCTAAGAAAGTCGCCGGGACCAAGTCTAGTGTTGAGGAGGACGTCAGCGATCCCACCATGGTCGATCTGTCTGAGACATTTATGGGTGATCCTGATTTCAGTAAACCTCCTGAGTTGACCTCTCCTTTGAAAACCCCAAAGATGAGCATGTTTGTCAGACCACTGAAGGAAGAGAGGGTCACTACAGTTGACACTTAGATGTCTAGGAAGTAGCTGATTGCTGAACAGAGTAAAGATGTATCCCGCTCCCCTCTTTTTGCTGACATGTCATCTCATTAGTCAGTATGTTTTACACCTGTGCTGGCTTGTCATCTCGTTAGTAAGGTGTTCCATCTGTGCTGGCACAGTTGGCTTGAGAGATGTGGAGGGTTAACACCTTTAGTTGGCTCTCCCTATTTGCTAAAAGTACTTTTTTTAAATCATTTATTTATTTATTATTTTTTATTTATTTATTTAACCAGGTAGGCCAGTTGAGAACAAGTTCTCATTTACAACTGCGACCTGGCCAAGATAAAGCAAAGCAATGCGACACAAACAACAGAGTTACACATGGGATAAACAAACGTACAGTCAATAACACAATAGAAAAATCTATATACAGTGTGTGCAAATGTAGTAAGATTTGCACAATAAATAGGCCATTGCGGTGAAATAATTACAATTTAGCAATTAAACACTGGAGTGATAGCAGAAGATGAATGTGAAAGTAGAGATTCTGGGGTGCAAAGGAGCAAAAAAATGTATAACAATATGGGGATGAGATAGTTGGGTGGGCTATTTACAGATGGGCTGTGTACAGGTGCAATGATTGGTAAGCTGCTCTGGCAGCTGATGCTTAAAGTTCGTGAGGGAGATATAAGACTCCAGCTTCAGTGATTTTTGCAATTCGTTCCAGTCATTGCCAGCAAAGAACTGGAAGGAAAGGCGGCCAAATGAAGAGTTGGCGTTGGGGATGACCAGTGAAATATACCTGCTGTGGTGACCAGTGAGCTGAGATAAGGCGGGGCTTTACCTAGCAAAGACTTAAAGATGACCTGGAGCCAGTGGGTTTGGCGACGAATATGAAGCGAGAGCCAGCCAACGAGAGCATACAGTGGGGGGTAGTATATGAGGCTTTGGTGTCAAAATGGATGGCGCTGTGATAGACTACATCCAATTTGCTGAGTAGAGTGTTGGAGGGTATTTTGTAAATGACATCGCCAAAGTCAAGGATCGGTAGGATAGTCAGTTTTACGAGGGTATGTTTGGCAGCATGAGTGAAGGATGCTTTGTTGCGGAATAAGAAGCCGATTCTAGATTTAATTTTGGATTGGAGATGCTTAATGTGAGTCTGGAAGGAGAGTTTACAGTCTAACCAGACACCTAGGTATTTGTAGTTGTCCACATATTCTAAGTCAGAACCGTCCAGAGTAGTGATGCTAGACGGGCGGGCAGGTGTGGCAGCGATCGGTTGAAGAGCATGCATTTAGTTTTACTTGCATTTAAGAGCAGTTGGAGGCCACGGAAGGAGAGTTGTATGGCATTGAAGCTCGTCTGGAGGTTTGTTAACAGTGTTCAAAGAAGGGCCAGAAGTATACAGATTTGATCTTCCCTGTTTTTGTTTTGCTCCACTTTTTGTTTTGCTTCCGGTCTAAGTTTGGTGTGGGGGTTTATTTTGTTTGCCTCTTCTTGGGCAAATTTAGTGGGCACTCATGGTTGGTGTCTTTTAGGTCCCGGTTGTTGTTGTTAGTCAGCTTTCAGTGGACACTTCCATGAGTGTCTTTTAGAACCCCTCCTAGTACTCCCACCTGTCTCGTTTTGGTCGTTGTCAGTGACTCTTTCTTAGTTCCCCCTTCTGTTTGAGCGACATTTTTTGTTTTCTTGCTGGGGAACGTAACAATCAGCACTCATACTCTGATGATATGGGCCCTGGTCCTTTTGAGTGCCTCTGTCTGTGTCTGAGAGCTATCCCTAACCCACCTGTCAGACTGGGGGTGTGTAGCAGTCTGACCCGAGAGCAGACAGAGCCTTTGCTGGCCTCTTCACAGTCTGCAGGTAGGACTACTAGAGGGAAAAGCACCAAGGTGTTAAACAATAGGGCTCCGCAACAAGTGGTTCCGGAACTGAAGTCTCAATCCTCGCAACCCGTGGGGATATTCAGTATTAGCAATAGCGATATTACTGTGCAACTTAGACGTTCTATTTTCTCCCAAGATTGCAAAACCATTCGTATGTTGATGTAGTTAGTACCCATCGTTTGTGAATATTTCAACCTCTGTGCTGAGAAGTCGTGTTTTTACCATCAGTTCCGAGTTTCAAAATCAACACTAACATGAGCCTTAGCGTTTCTGCCACCACAGAAACAGACCCTGGGTCAGTTCTAATGCCACCAACAACCATGGAAATAATATGAGAGTTTGTAGTTATGTTTTGAAGCCAGAGAATGAGTCTGAGTCATATTTCACTGTTAGTTTTACACAAATATTTGTTCATTTTCAGTTAATAAAACAGACTTTTTAAAAAAAATTAAAAGTACTGATAATGTTGTGTGTACTGACCATGGTAACTTAGCTAGCTAACAGAAATTGGAAACAAAAGATCTCGGCCCAATCCCAATTTGACTCTTATAGACCCTATGTGCTTGTGGCGATCTGAGAGGATTTGATTGATGTAACCAATATGGGGAAACTTCAACGTAGCTATTACCATATGGATTGGCTATATTGATTGCACCTGTCAAAACCTTTCAGACAAGCTATTAGTGACTGCTCAAACAATGGAAATACATGTCCTCAAAGATGGAAGGCAGGCGGGAGGAGTCGAGATCAGATGGGATCATTCTAGCCAATGAGAGGGCAGATAACCATGTGAACAACATGCCAAAGAGATAGACAGAGGACTAATCTTTGCATCCGTGCCATTATAGCGCCTGTGACAGCGTGGGCAGCATTTTAAAGCAATTTTCTAAATTGGTTGATTCCTCCGAACTCATAGGAATCCCCACCCAGTTGACTACTTTAAAATGGTGGAAGCCCTCAATGGCATTGCCCATGCTAAAACGGGTTATATCCATGATAAGTCCTTTATCTCTATGACAACAGGCACAACGGCGATATAAAGTATTTTTTCCCCAAGTTGCCGGAAGGTCACGTGCGTCCACTTATATCAGTGCATTCGTAACAACCTAACCATTATGAAACTTCTATTCGATCAAATAAGCCTCACGTAGCAAATTAGCAATTGTATTTTTTGTTGACCAAATTCATCACTCTCATTGACCGCCACACAAAAATGTCTCACTTCGTAGGGTTATTTTTGTCGACAGATTTAGGGTGGAGTAAAACCTCTTGCTTCGCCTCTTCCTCTTTGCCCTTGCCTAACCAACAACTGGCATATTTGGCTTGTATCCGCTTGTATTGGGCTCCCGAGTGGAGCAGTGGTAGAGGTGTCACTACACACTCCCTGGTTTGAATCCAGGCTGTATCACAACCAGCCGTGATTGGGGTTTGGCTGGTGTAGGCCGTCATTGTAAATAAGAATTTGTTGTTAACTGACCGCAATGCTGTATGGGATGAGTAGTTTGTTTTTCCCCTGACTCTGGTATGAACATAGTCTTGTACCCTTGACTTTTTTTCTCATAAATCATTTTGTTTTAAGTGATTTCTATTCTTTTGAATGAATGGTTCTCCCCAGAGATTGTTGTACCTAATTACGGTTTGGAACCACACAAGCAGCATGTTGTTGACATTTTTATGCAAAAAAAAATGTATGGGTGTGTCAGTTCCACAACTATAACCGGAATGGGGGTGTGGCCCCTCAGAGCCCTATAAGGCCAGAGGGGGTGTGGTACAGCGCATTCTGAAAGTATTCAGACCTCTTGACTTTTTCCACATTTTGTTACTGTAAGGGTTGCGGAACTGGTGGCAGTGAAGTCAGACGCAGGAGAGCAGAGATAGGTAATAGCCGGAGCAGTTTAATTACAAAACCAATGGCAATACATAAAGAACCTACATGAGTACAAAACCCGACGCGCACCAGTAACATAGCGTACAAGCACTTACAAACAAACAATTCCACACAAGGACATGGGGGGAACAGAGGGTTAAATACACAACAATTAATGATGGAAATGTAAGAAAACAAGACAAAACAAATGGAAAATGAAAAGTGGATCGACGATGGCTAGAAAACCGGTGACGCCGAACACCGCCCGAACAGGGAGAGGAAACGACTTCGGTGGAAGTCGTGACAGTTACGTTACAGCCTTATTCTAAAATGTATGAGTTTTTTTTTTTTTTTATCCATCTACACACAATACCCCATAATGACAAAGCGAAAACAAGTTTTTAGTTTTTAAAAGTTAAAAATAGAAATACCTTATTTACATAAGTGTTCAGACCCTTTGCTATGTGACTCGGAATTGAGCTCAGGTGCATCCTGTTTCCATTGATCATCCTTGAGATGTTTCTACAACTTGATTGGAGTCCACCTGTGGTAAATTCAATTGATTGGACATGATTTGGAAAGGCACACTCCTGTAAGGTCCCACAGTTGACAGTGCATGTCAGAGCAAAAACTAAGACATGATGTCGAAGGAGCTACGAGACAGGATTGTGTCGAGGCACAGATCTGGGGAAGGGTACCAAAACATTTCTGCAGCATTGAAGGTCCCCAAGAACAGTGGCCTCCATAATTCTTAAATGGAAGAAGTTTAGAACCACCAAGACTCTTCCTAGAGTTGGCCGCCCGGCCAAACTGAGCAATCGGGGGAGAAGGGCCTTGGTCAGGGAGGTGACCAAGAACCCGATGGTCACTCTGACAGAGCTCCAGAGTTCCTCTGTGGAGATGGGAGAATCTTACAGAAGGACAGCCATCACTGCAGTGGCCAGACAGATGCCACTCCACAGTAAAAGGCACATGACAGCCCGCTTAGAGTTTACCAAAAGGCACCCAAAGGACTCTGACCATGAGAAACAAGATTCTATGGTCTGATGAAACCAAGATTGAAGTCTTCAGCCTGAATGCCAAGCGTCACGTCTGGAGGAAACCTGGCACCATCCCTACGGTGAAGCATGGTGGTGGCAGCATCATGCTGTGGGGATGTTTTTCAGCAGCAGGGACTGGGAGACTAGTCAGGATCGAGGGAAAGATGAACGGAATAAAGTACAGAGAGATCCTTGATGAAAACCTGTTCCAGAGCGCCCAGGACCTCAGACTGGGGAGAAGGTTCACCTTCCAACAGGACAACAACCCTAAGCACACAGCCTAGACAATGCAGGAGTGGCTTTGGGACAAGTCTCTGAATGTCCTTGAGTGGCCCAGCCAGAGCACGGACATGAACCCAGTCGAACATCTCTGGAGAGACCTGAAAATAGCTGTGTAGCGACGCTCCCCATCCAGCCTGACAGAGCTTGAGAGGATCTGCAGAGAAGAATAGGAGAAACTACCCAAATACAGGTGTGCCAAGCTTGTAGTGTCATACCCAAGAAGACTCAAGGCTGTAATCGCTGCCAAAGGTGCTATAACAAAGTACTGAGTAAAGGGTCTGAATACTTATGTAAATGTGATATTTCCATTTAAAATGTTTAATACATTTGCAAAATATCTAAACTGGTTTTTGCTTTGTCATTATGGGGTATTGTGTGTAGATTGATGAGGAAAAAAATACAATTTAACCCATTTTAGAATAAGACTAACGTAACAAAATGTGGAAAAAGTCAAGGGGTCTGAATACTTTCTGAATGCACTGGCCAATATATCACAGCTAAGGGATTTTCTTAGGCACAGCGTAAAGCAGAGTGACTGGATACAGTCCTTAGCTGTGGTCTATTGGCCTTATACCACAAAGCCCTGAGGTGCCTTATTATAAACTGGTTACCAACATAAATAGACCAGGAAACAAGTATTTTTGTTTCTCTTATAAACACTATTGTCTGATATACACACTAGTGAAGTGCAGATTGACTCATATCCCGCAGGCGGATTTAGGGCCATGAAACATTGTGTGGATGAAAGGCGGGTGGCGGGCAGGCGGGTTGAAAAGAGAAAGAAATTTATAGAAAAATATTGATAAATGTATAATTCTTGTGCAATTAATATCTACAGGCTACATTGAGGTTTTTATTTCATTATTTTTATCTGGCATTAGTGCTTTAGCTTTAGGTCCTAACTGTACTCACGCCAAATGCTTTTGGGATCTTGGGCAGAAAAATGTACCGTTGATCCACTGAGGCAAAAAGGCCAATGTCACAGTTTAATTCAATAAGTGAAAATCTGCAAAATGTAGAGTTGAAGATAAAGAGAAGGGAGGGGCAGAAAAGTAATGTTTGGGGTATTTATTTTGTAAATTTTATTTTAGCTTTATTTAACTAGGCAAGTCAGTTAAGAACAAATAGTATTACAAATAAAGTTTTACATAGTGGCACAGCCAGTCCACAAGGTGGCACAGCGCCACTCTTACGCTGTCTGGGGAGAACCCTGCCATTCACTCACTCACTACCTCACTTTCATATCCTTGTTACATTTTACCCTCCACCCTTGCTGGAAAAAAAACAGCATAGACCAGCATATGCTGCTGACTGGTGCTGGTTTTGCTGTTGACCAGCCTTCGTTGTGTTGGTGGTGACCAGTTTATGCTTGTGATGCATATGCTGGTCACCAGCGAAACCAGCATGAATGTGCTTAATTATTTCAGACAATACATTACATATATCATAAGGCCTTACTTTGAGGGTCTAGTTTTTCTGTAACACAGTGGCCACATCAGGCACGTGAGTCACATTATGCTGGCTTGCAAAGTGATGTTTAATTCCTATTGGAATCCAGCCAGACTGTAGATATCCAACAGGAGCTTTTATTCACCTACAATCTGTATTCAGAATGACTGCAAGGGTTAGAAAGATAAATAAATTAGTCTACCTAAACCATCTAAACTGGAACAACCGATTTGGATTCGTTTTTGGTCAATCACAGCAGATCTTTTCACATCAGACCTTTTTCAGGGCTGATCTGATTGGTCAAAAGACACATTTGTGAAAAAAAGATCAGAATTGGGCTGCCTATCTAAACACAGCCATATGTTTGAGCCAAATAAAGGCCGGTCCTGACCGGACCAAATCTGAACCAAACAGACTAGTCTATGATTGGTTCAGATTAGGTCCGTGCTGGACCAAAAATCTACATCTGTGGACATTGAAATCAAGGCCGATCCAGACTGCACCAAAAAAAAGATGGCCAAAAGACGTCGGCTTCGGTCCGTGCTTAGTGGGATGCTGGTCAGAACAGCTTGACCAGCTAAATCAGGGGTAGTCAACTCTTACCCTATGAGGCCTGGAGCATGCTATTTTTTTGTTCTACCTAGAAATTATTGCACCCACCTGGTGTCCCAGGTCTAAATCAGTCTATGATTAGAGGGAAATAATGAAAAAATGAAGTGGAACTGGCTTTGCGGTCCAGAGTTGAGTTTGAGGGAGGTAGACCATGCTGGACAGGCATAGACCAGCTTGGTCACCAGCATACCAGCATGGTCAGATCAGCTTGACCAGCTAGAACCAGAAATGGGCAACTCTAGTCCTTGGAGGCCGGAATGGTGTCACACTTTTCCCTCATCCCTAGTAAATGCAGCTGAATAAACTAATTGCATTATAAACTGATTAGTGATTAGTTGATTATAGATCATGATTAGTTGAGTCAGGTGTGTTCGCTGGGGCAAAAGTGGGACACCAATCAGGCTATACCCTTACTAATGCCCTCTAACCCTGACTGGTTGCTCCTCTCTTTGCTGTTCTTTTACAGTGGCTGCTTGAACACCTGTGAGTGTGCTCTGTAAACGGGCTTTTCTGAGTGGGCACTGCAGGGGCATTCTGTCTGACCAGTACCATGTAACGACGTCATGCCTCCGTCGGCGCCCTCGTCCACACATGAACGAACGTGTACACACACTAACAACTCCAGGCCTTTGTCACCATAAAATACCCCGCTCCTATAGGCTCTTTCACATTAGCAGTGTCAGAATAACAGCCTCAAAGCAGTACAGTATGTGATGACTATGTCACACAGCACATTATATTCTACTGTGATGTACAGCGCTGTCATTCTCTACTGCCATATTGTGTTATAGTGCTTTACATTCATTTACATGGATAGTACGTCTGGAGTTAGTGTCACTACTAATGTATTCGATGTGAACGCAGGTACTGTATGTATCTCTCTCAATGTAAATTTACACTGAGTGTGCAAAACATTAAAAAGACCTTCGTAATATTGAGTTGCAACCCCCGACACTTTTGCCCTCAGAACAGCCTCAATTCATTGCGGCATGGACTCGACAAGGTGTCGAAAGTGTTCCACAGGGATGTTGGCCCATGTTGACTCAAATGCTTCCCACAGTTGGGCAAGTTGGCTGGATGTCCTTTAGGTGGTGGACCGTTCTTGATACACATGGCAAACTGTTGTGTGATAAACCCAGCAGCGTTGCAGTTCTTGACACAAGGTGCCTGGTACCTACTACCATACCCCGTTCAAAGGTACTTCAATCTTTTGTCTTGCCTATTCACTCTCTGAATGGTACATATTACACAATCCATGTCTCAATTCTTAAGGCTTAAAAATACTTTTTTCACCTGTCTCCTCCCCTTCGTCTACACTGATTGAAGTGGGTTTAACAAGTGACATCAATATGGGATCATCGCTTTCACCTGGTCAGTCTATGTCATGGAAAGAGCAGGTGTTCTTAATGTTTTGTGCACTCAATGTATATCAGCTATTTCAGCTAAGTATTTTCAGTATTTCAGTTATTTATTTTCCCTCTTTCAATGTTTGACTTTTAACTAGTGAAAATGTAGTTAAACCGTTGGAAATTATCATGAAAAACGCAATAATGAAATGTATCCAAAAATAAAAATGTTTGCAGATATCAATCCACTTTGTTAATATAAAATTATTCCTGTGTTTATAAATACAACCCAGCACACACACACGGTGAGTACGGCCTGCCCCGGTGAGGGATTAAAGGTGATGTCTCAGCTGCGCTGCACTCACCATCTCTATTCTTATCATACTGACGCCACGTACAGCATCAACACGTACTCGCCGCCTCCTCCACTACGTTCCCTCGCTCCCTCCCTCCTTTGCTCCATTCCTCCCTCCCTCACGCTCTCTCTAGGAACTCTGTCTCACAATCTGCCTCCTTCTCCCTCTGTTACCCTCTGTGCTCTGTCACACACAAACATTTATGCTCTTGTCATTTCTCCTGATGCAGCTATAAATGGAAGCTTTGCTCACATACAGCTTCCTGTTCATCTTTAGGTGACTAAACACAGGTTGTCAGGTTGCCCATGGCAACAGTCCATCCACCTCAGGACAGAAGGGGGGAGGAGGGAACATAATACACATGTACCAAGATGGGAGCACTCCTCTCTGTCTCTTTTCACTACAAAACAAATACAACACGCAACATACTCACACTCTAGGGGCTGTATCAGTTCAACCCAGCAAGATATCATTACAGGTACCCCCCCCCCCCACCTGCTCCATGCACCCAACCTCCCGGTGGGGTGCTGACTGTAATGCTATGACATAGGCTTGGCGTCTGTTCTTGGAGGTGCCATAGTGGCAGGGGAGGCTACAGGAATAGTGCTAGAGTTGTAGTGTGGGGGGGTTTTGGGGGGGGTTGCATACGGAGGCTGCCAAGCTGCAAATTTAGCCCAAGCTCACTCGCTCACTCATAATGTGATGATCTCAGTCGTCACAGTTAGGTATTTAAAGATGTGTTTGTGTGTCGGCATGGGACACAGAGTGCATGATTTACCAGACGAGGTGATTGAGATGAGAGCTGTATTTACATTTACAATACGCCTCCTCTCTGTCTATTGTTTCTCATCGCACTGCTGCTATTTATTCGTCAGCCTGTCACCTATATCCTTGGCAGTTTACTATAAATTGTGCTGTAATAGTGACAGGTGTGCCTCAGTCACTGACTACTAATTGAAACAACAATTCATTGTGAAATGTCAAGCAGATATAACATGATCTAACTGTCAAGCATGCGGTCATAGTTGCTTTCACTTGAGTAAAATTTGTGTAAATATTTTGACAGCTAGATTTGAATGAGTAGCTATAGATTCATGTATGAATCTTCCTAGTCAGGATTAGCCACTTTCTTTTGCATCACAAGCCAAATCAATATTAAAACCATACTAAAGTCATATAACTCACTTCACTGCTACCCAGTTACAAAGGCATAGTTCACCCAAATTACATTGGTTTCCTTACCCTGTAAGCAGTCTATGGACAAGGTAAGACAGTAATCCATGCTTTGCTTTTTTCAGCCGGCCACTGTCTCCAGGGAGCATTTAGGCCACAAAATATCTCCCTTAAACCTTTGTGGCCCAAAACCAATGCAAGTCAATGTCCTAAATATTAGCATATGAACATCTGTAAGAATCAAAGATAGAGTAGGTGAGAGGGGGAGGAGGAGAGGGGTGTAGTTGTAGGAGTGGGTGACAGGGGTGAGTCGTAAAGGAGGTTAGGTGAATGTTGAGGAGCAGAAGGTAGTGTGTGGGTGAGGAGCACAGGGGAGTGTAGGTGAGAGCGGTGAGGCGGAGAGGGTTACACTATTAGCAAAAAGGGTTCCAAAAGGGTTATTTGGCTTTCCTCATAGGAGAACCCTTTTCAGTTCCAGGTAGAACTCTTTTGGGTTCCATGCAGATCCCTCTGTGGAAAGGGTTCTTCAAAGGGATCTCCTATGAGGACAGCCGAAGAACCCTTTTAGGTCATTTTTATAAAAGTGTAGGCGCAGAGTTTTAAGAGTGGATAAGATGGGTGAGTCATAAAGGAGGTTTGGTGAGGAGTATAATGCAAAGCCAGTGTGTGGGTGAGGAGCAGAGGGGAGTGTGTGAGTGAGGAGCAGAGGGGAGTGTGTAGGTAAGAGGGGTGAGGAGCAGAGAGGAGTGTGTGGGTAAGAGGGGTGAGCAGGAGAGAGGAGTGTGTGGGTAAGAGGGGTGAGGTGCAGAGGGGACTGTGTAGGTAAGAGGGGTGAGGAGCAGAGAGGAGTGTGTGGGTAAGAGGGGTGAGGAGGAGAGGGGAGTGTGTGGGTAATAGGGGTGAGGAGGAGAGGGGAGTGTGTGGGTGAGATGGGTGAGGAGCAGAGGGGAGTGTGTGAGGGGTGAGGAGCAGAGGGGACTGTGTAGGTAAGAGGGGTGAGGAGCAGAGAGGAGTGTGTGGGTAAGAGGGGTGAGGAGGAGAGGGGAGTGTGTGGGTAATAGGGGTGAGGAGCAGAGGGGAGTGTGTGGGTGAGACAGGTGAGGAGTAGAGGGGAGTGTGTGAGGGGTGAGGAGCAGAGGGGAGTGTGTGGGTGAGACAGGTGAGGAGGAGAGGGGAGTGTGTGGGTGAGATGGGTGAGGAGCAGAGATGAGTGTGTGGGTAAGAGGGGTGAGGAGGAGAGGGGAGTGTGTGGGTAATAGGGGTGAGGAGCAGAGGGGAGTGTGTGAGGGGTGAGGAGCAGAGGGGAGTGTGTAAGGGGTGAGGTGCAGAGGGGACTGTGTAGGTAAGAGGGGTGAGGAGCAGAGAGGAGTGTGTGGGTAATAGGGGTGTGGAGTAGATCTGGATCTGGATTACTGCAACTCGCTATTGGCTGGGCTCCCTGCCTGTGCCATCAAACCCCTACAACTCATCCAGAACGCCGCAGCCCGTCTGGTGTTCAACCTTCCCAAGTTCTCTCACGTCACCCCGCTCCTCCGCTCTCTCCACTGGCTTCCAGTTGAAGCTCACATCCGCTACAAGACCATGGTGCTTGCCTACGGAGCTGTGAGGGGAACGGCACCTCCGTACCTTCAGGCTCTGATCAGGCCCTACACCCAAACAAGGGCACTGCGTTCATCCACCTCTGGCCTGCTCGCCTCCCTACCTCTGAGGAAGCACAGTTCCCGCTCAGCCCAATCAAAACTGTTCGCTGCTCTGGCACCCCAATGGTGGAACAAGCTCCCTCACGATGCCAGGACAGCGGAGTCAACCACCACCTTCCGGAGACACCTGAAACCCCACCTCTTTAAGGAATACCTGGGATAGGATAAAGTAATCCTTCTAACCCCCCCCCCCCTTTAAAAGATTTAGATGCACTATTGTAAAGTGGTTGTTCTACTGGATATTATAGGTGAATGCACCAATTTGTAAGTCGCTCTGGATAAGAGCGTCTGCTAAATGACTTAAATGTAAATGTAAATGTAGAGGGGAGTGTGTGGGTAATATGGGTGAGGAGCAGAGGGGAGTGTGTGGGTGAGGAGCAGAAGGAAGTGTGGGTGAGGGGTAAAGGGGAGTGTGTGGGTAATATGGGTGAGGAGCAGAGGGGAGTGTGTGGGTAATATGGGTGAGGAGCAGAGGGGAGTGTGTGGGTGAGACGGGTGAGGAGCAGAGGGGAGTGTGTGAGGGGTGAGGTGCAGAGGGGAGTGTGTGGGTGAGACGGGTGAGGAGCAGAGAGGAGTTCGGGAGGGGTGAGGTGCAGAGGGGAGTGTGTGGGTGAGACAGGTGAGGTGCAGAGGGGAGTGTGTAGGTAAGAGGGGTGAGGAGCAGAGAGGAGTGTGTGGGTAAGAGGGGTGAGGAGGAGAGGGGAGTGTGATGGGTGAGGAGCAGAAGGAAGTGTGTGGGTGAGAGGGGTGAGGAAGGAGTAGAGGGGAGTGTGTGGGTGAGACGGGTGAGGAGCAGAGGGGAGTGTGTGAGGGGTGAGGTGCAGAGGGGAGTGTGTAGGTGAGACGGGTGAGGAGCAGAGAGGAGTTCGGGAGGGGTGAGGTGCAGAGGGGAGTGTGTGGGTGAGATGGGTGAGGAGCAGAGGGGAGTGTGTGGGTTGGGATGGGTGAGGAGCAGAGGGGAGTGTGTAGGTGAGATGGGTGAGGAGCAGAGAGGAGTTCGGGAGGGGTGAGGTGCAGAGGGGAGTGTGTAGGTGAGACGGGTGAGGAGCAGAGGGGAATGTGTGAGGGGTGAGGTGCAGAGGGGAGTGTGTAGGTGAGATGGGTGAGGTGCAGAGGGGAGTGTGTAGGTGAGATGGGTGAGGAGCAGAGGGGAGTGTGTGGGTTGGGATGGGTGAGGAGCAGAGGGGAGTGTGTAGGTGAGATGGGTGAGGATCAGAGAGGAGTTCGGGAGGGGTGAGGTACAGAGGGGAGGATGTAGGTGAGACGGGTGAGGAGCAGAGGGGAGTGTGTGAGGGGTGAGGTGCAGAGGGGAGTGTGTAGGTGAGATGGGTGAGGAGCAGAGGGGAGTGTGTGGGTTGGGATGGGTAATGACAGGGAGATGGGGCGAGGGGGGTGTGATGGGTGAGGAGCAGAGGGGAGTGTGTGGGTTGGGATGGGTAATGACAGGGAGATGGGGCGAGGGGGATGAGATGGGTGAGGAGCAGAGGGGAGTGTGTGGGTTGGGATGGGTAATGACAGGGAGATGGGGCAAGGGGGATGAGATGGGTGAGGAGCAGAGGGGAGTGTGTAGGTGAGATGGGTGAGGAGCAGAGGGGAGTGTGTGAGGGGTGAGGTGCAGAGGGGAGTGTGTAGGTGAGATGGGTGAGGAGCAGAGGGGAGTGTGTGGGTTGGGATGGGTAATGACACGGAGATGGGGCGAGGGGGGTGTGATGGGTGAGGTGCAGAGGGGAGTGTGTGGGTTGGGATGGGTAATGACACGGAGATGGGGCGAGGGGGGTGTGATGGGTGAGGAGCAGAGGGGAGTGTGTGGGTTGGGATGGGTAATGACACGGAGATGGGGCGAGGGGGGTGTGATGGGTGAGGTGCAGAGGGGAGTGTGTGGGTTGGGATGGGTAATGACACGGAGATGGGGCGAGGGGGATGATGATGGGAGCACATGCAGAACTCTGTCTTCACATATGTCGTGTGACATCATTCCTACCCCTTGCCTCTCTATCTCTTTCTCTTCCATCCAATCTTATTTGATCTCTCTTTCCAATGTATCTCTACATTTGTATTTTATTTTTTCTTCCCCTCTCTCTCCCACTCACTCCCTATCTCCTTCCCTGTAACGTGCCTTAAAAAATAGGGCATCCCTTATATAAGAATAGGAGGTAGGGGAATATAGAGGGCAAGAGATAGGTTGAAAAATAGATGGACAAAGAGACACGGTGAGAGAGGAAAGTGAGTGGGGGGAATAATCATGACATTCGACCCTCTCCTCCTCCCTCTGCCTCCCTGTCTAGCAGTTGGCCTGTTGAAAGTAGTCTAGGTTTGACGTGCTGTCTGAGTCACGGAGAGCTGCGGAATACTAAAACCCACTGATTGCATTTAACTTTGGGTACCCAACTCCCATGCAGTGCATGATACAATAGAACAAGCCATGCTAATTTCTGTTGCTCACTGCTGACGGCTAAGGATTCACTCAAACCAAAAAAAAGCAATTGAAAAAGGAACAATTACGCAGTCGACAATCAGAGACACAGGAATGTATTGGCAGGCATCCCGTCTATATTTTTGGTGCGTGGTCATACAAAAAAGGGGGGGGGGGGGGTTAGAAATTATGCCAACAATTAAATTGAACCTACAATCTGTCTGCAATATGTTATATTGTTTTTGTGCATCTCTGAGCGATGTTCTATCAATTCCCGGGGTGATTCTATGCAAAACACGCCGAATAGTGCAGATACACATGAAAACAGGTAATCGATAGAACATTGCTCAGAGAGATGCACAAAAACAACATAACATTCAAAATAGGTGAATCTTTGCTTTAACAACAGTCTCACTCCAGCCCTGAGTTCATTGTTATCTACCACAAGTCAGTAAGAGTTATTGACCCTGTCTGTCAGTCAGTCAGTCAGTCAGTCTGTCTGTCTGTCTGTCTGAACACACTGACCAGAGAGACGCAGGAGGAGCAGTGGAGGGATAGGCCTGGTTAATCAAGTTTTAGAGTCCTAGCCCTTGCAAACCCTATGTTTTACACTCCCTGGTCTTTGGTCCAAGTATAACACAACCCAGACAGCTGTAGAATGAGCTGGAGGGGGAGAGAGCGAGCAGGAGGGAGAAGAGCGGGATGACCTCATTCTGCTCCTAGCCGTTCCAGATGTTTCCAGACACGACTGAATCTTTCACGAGATCACGCAACACAGCGGAGGGGGACAGGGGTTCCCTGTCTCCCTTCCCAAATAAACAGTGTAGAGACATGATACATACTTAACTGTAGTTATGGAAGTGGGGGGTAGAGAGTAGAGACATTACTCTTTCCTGAGCTGAGCAATTTCTTTGCTCAGTACATACCTCAGATAGTTGTAACATTTTAATAATAGGTCTACACTAAACAGGGGGAGTGTTCGACATAGCGGTAATATATTGTTGTTTGGCATATGTATTAAAGCAACTGTAACCAGAAATAGGGGGAAGTTAAGAGGTTTTAACAAACAGAAAACGGAGAAGTCCACAATTGCAAAGGTTTGAACGTCATTGTGAGCTCAGAGGTTTCGCTCAAGCGGCCAATGCTATTAATTTCAGATCTGCTATAATTCAGTTAATATAACAAATACAAGTCACGTTTGCTTAGACTGAGGCAATGGCCCATCTATGCTGCCAAGAAAGAATTGCTGGATTTGACGGACTAGGAATGGGGAGAAGGAGAGGTTATAGGGGCAGACTTTCTCCCTTATATCAGCAAGAGCAGCTGTCATACAGCCCTAAAACTGTGTAGCCAAGAGCTAACTTCATAGCAAGCAATAGCCCTGTAACCTGCCAGCCTCATAGTCTTCAACTATTCTGCTGAACTTTTGTATTTTGTCTCGCAATCTAAGTGAGTAGCTGCAGATGACAGACAGATGAGGAAACTGTCGAGAGAGCTTTGGAGACAAAGTCAGCTCTATTTCTGTGGTTAACAGGGGGAGGGGTGGGAGGAATTTTGTGGTGTGTTGGGTAGAAAGAAATCCAGGTCAAACTTCTCTCAGTGGTGAAAGCCTGTGAGAAGGTTTAGGCAATGCTGTCGGGGTGAGCAGCCAGAAGGGGTGTAAACAACACCATTCTGAAGTGGGACGGGCCTGGTTGTTGCCTGGTAACAAATATTTGGGGCAGAAAGACTGGGCAAACATGCCTCGCCCCCCAAGGAAACAGGGGCAGGCCTCACTAGCAGAGTGCGAGTTAGCAGCTTCCCGGAAATACCAAGGACAAGCAAAACAAAGCACACTCAGGCACGGGCCAGATCTACTCGTTCATTCCAAATTCAGTACATCTGTAATGCAAAATGCATGAACTCTCAGACACTGATGGAAAGTGTAAAATTCCAACAGTTATGCAGGTTTATTTAGCACTTCTAATACCACTGTGGTGTATATGGCTACACATTTGGCATTTAGGCTACCTGATATCAATGAGACCAATATACTGTAAAATTATAACGTTAGGAGAATAATAAAAAGTCAAATGCATGGCGGTTCATACTGCTTATAGCTACAGGTCATAGTCTGATCCAAGATGTGTGTGTGCTTTAGCAAACTCCTTAGACTACTGTTGTTATGGTGCCATAAAAGAACCATACAAGATCATGGGAACAGGCTAAACAGGTCACAAGTTGCAGCCAAACGCAAACAGGTCACACGTTGCAGCTAAATATGGCTTGGGGACCATTATTGGTTTGTTTGCGTATTGTCTACAACACCAGTCACCACATTTCCAGCACCTAAATGAGAGGGGGAAAGTCATGTGATTTCCTGCTTCTGTAGGGTGGCGCACATATGAGAAACAACCAAGCCAAATGAGGGTCTTTTCCTTATCAAATCTATTTGAGATGTGTATTTGATTAAGAACAACAGTTTCCCTGAGTAGCTTACAATACAATTTCAAAAAAAAATTTAGCCTCAGGCATTTGCTTAAGAAAATCATGAATGATAGTCAAATAAATACTATGACCTTGTGGTATTGCAGTATTCATATGGTGGATAATAATATTACCCAAGAACTGGCAGTCAATGTTGTAAGCTCATTCATTTTGCACCACATAGACTTCTACATGTATGTTCTGCACAGCTGTATGAACTTCAAAGCCAACACATCTCACATCTTTCTATCAAGCAGCAGGAGAAATGTCCCTAACAGAAGTTTTGCATGAAAATGAGCATTAACGAGCATTAACAACTCTTGGATGCAGATGGCAACTGATTGGCTAACCTAGGCGGAACAATACACTATTTTGCGATAATTAATTCCGACCAAACTATTTAGCCACGAGTCGGCAACCAAGTGGAATCTCCTGAAAAGCACGTTAGGATACAAGTTAGCTTGCTGTAGCTAGGCTACAGGCTGCGCTGCTGTAACTAGTATCTCCAAACGCTTAGCAAGACTACAAAGTTAGATATATGCATGCAAAATCACACAACGATTAACTTATATTTGAACGGAGATGGCAGGGCTATATCGTCAACTTGAAAATACGCTGTTAAACGAAAAATTCGTGGACTTCTGGAATACATTTCAGTCAGCCATCTTATTCGTGCCTCAACAACAGCTATAACCCTGCCCTGTCACTCAAGAACTGGTTACTGCGGAAACCGGTTGCCAAGCAACAAAAACAAAAAAAAAGACAAAATTTGTAGCCACGTTTCTACGTCAGGCGTGTTGGAACGGTATCTCCAAGGCAACACAACGCTGTACTATGTACACATGCAGCAGACTTCATCGTGGTGAGAAAGGGATAGCAAGCACATGGTCGGTCTGTAAAACCTCTCTAGTCTTGTTTTAGCCGTTATATAACCTAAACAAGACTCGTTAGATTGATTATATAGGTATGCATGCTATTAAACATGCTGAACACGCCTTGGTTTTTCTTGTGTCTAGCAAGCCTCAGCTCGCACTGCACATATGTTTACTGACAAGTGAATTGCTGTTTGCCTGATGCAGATGTTAACTGTATTCCTTAATTCAACCACCCTTTCCGTTATTAGACAGCTTAATGGTGGTAGTGGTTGTTGTCGTTTTTGCAGTTAGAATGTGAAACTTTAGGTAGGCTATTGATCTCAGTAATACATGTGGCCCATTGATGTTGATGCCCTCCAGCCCTATCTTCTTGATAAATTCCCGGATTATGAACCACCATCCCCTAATATTATACAACACTTGCTGCTCTCCTGTGTAGGTAGGTACATGTATTGTCAAAACTCAGTGGTATTGTTGTGACCTCAGAGCTTCCCATGAACCATCTGTCCGGATTACTCATCGCGATTGATCACGGACAAAATACAGAACGTTCCTTGTCGGTGACGTTGTAGTGCTGACTAATTGTTATTATACCCACTATTCCCTGTCCTTTTACACACCGATGTATGCTGCCATGACATTTTACGACATTGCAAACCTAATTATTTTTCTTTAATATTTTAAGTCCCCCCCCACTCACACACACACACACACACCTCCTCCCACCTGCCATAGTCCCATTGGCGTCTGTACGTAGGGAGAAGTCTACAGAAAATGAATAACTTTCTGTACAATTCGACAGAGGATGTTCGCAGTGACAGCAGTGTATGGCGACGATTTCCGTCACTGCTGCCCACTGTCCGTGTCGAAACACTCTGCCTCTCAATCTGTTGACATATTTTCTGGTAAAACGTTTGGAGGCTGTTGAATAAAGAATAGCCCTCGTTGTTATTCTGGGAACTTGTGTAAAAAAAAATTGACAACAGAATCATTGATCAGCGACGCCCTCTGCACATTTTACATCCCACACTCATGAATAACACGTCTATCTTGCCTACTTCATACATGTGTGTAGCTACTCACAGTCCATAGATGTATTACCTGAAGATGCTCCACTCATACAAAAACATGTCGAATGGAAGTCCAAAAACGCTTACTCATTGCTTCATATGCTTATGCTCGATCTTCTCCATTTCAGTCTAAAAAAAACAGCTCATAAAGAAATCTTAATGAAATTAATCAAATGTTGTTTATAAAGCCCTTCTTACATCAGCTGATGTCACAAAGTGCTGTACAGAAACCCAGTCTATAACCCCAAACAGCAAGCAATGCATGTGTAGAAGCACGAAAACTGATGATCCGCCACTTTATGCTATGATAAAGAAAAATAACTGAATGTGTTCAAACGTACCAGCGCAAAAACCTGTCGAAATCCCAGCAGCAGAAGACCCCGTTATAGAACGAGGGATTCCACGGCCTCTCCAAGAAAGGGAACTCCCGAGGCCGTGTCAGTGAGAAAGTTCACTCGAGAGGATTTCCTCTCTTTGCCTGGTGGGTTTCCTTCCTCTTGTGAGCGATGTCAAAGCAAGTAATTGCGTAAGAAATCGACAATGGAATGTGCATATGTTTATAATGGCCTACCGGTCTAAAGAGGCCTACTTAAATAGTGCCAGTACGAAGTAGCCTGTCCCATAGCCTATTTTTCAATGATGTTGCTCAATAGCCTATAAGTAATTTCAGTAATTTTCCATTTCATTTTCACTAGGTTGTAGCCTACAGTATATACTAGGCTATATATTTGCTAGCAAACATGCTAGATCTATATTCATTTATATATTAATTTATCTATTTAGACCTATGCAAAGAATAATAATATGTATAGGAGCCAGACAGTATGTACATTAATACCTGTTTTATTATTTAACATATTCATTAGGCAATGGGCTAAACTAGCCCTCAAAGTTTTACTTGATCTGGAGCTTAACTCTACAATAATTAGGCTGTTTACTGAGTCTACAAAATAATTATTAGGCTACATGAGCTTACACCTCCAAAACACTAAGAACAAGTGCATTTAGATTTTAATTTAATCTACTTTACAATACATACTTTGGTTAGGTGCACACTACAATTGTCATAACTTGTTGTTTCATTAAATGTATTATCAGAAATAGGTTCTTGATTAGAAATATATCGTGGCTGTGATAGTAACATGTTATATTCTCGTCTGCTGTACGGTTTCTGTGGGAGAGGGAATCCCTATCTAAACGTCATTACCAAGGATACCAAACAAAAACATAACCCCATAAATGGGCACGTACGTCAGCGGAACTCCTAGGCGGGACTTCGTATCCTTTACAATGCTTCTCTCGTACTCCATGGATTCATTCATAAGACAAGACTCGCTTCTGTGGACTGTGACTCTATATCGCTGATCAGTTTACACATAGTGGACTTTTACATGGATCTATCATTGCACATTGTAAAAAGGGGACAAAGGACATATTTTAGCGGATTCTGAATCGGATCGATGAGTTTTTTTTAAATCCGAAACGTAAGGACTGTATCCATAGCAGCGAACTGGATTTCCTTCTTCATGCAACTTTTTTGGAAAGAGACCAATAGCATCTTACCGGAGCACAATAAGGAACATATTAACGGTAAAAAACTTTCTGAACATAAATGTTAGATAATGCAGCAACAACGGTTCTTATTACGTGATTTCCGATATACATGTTGGCTACACGTAAAGCAACGTTTCCAGTTATGCATGTTTACTGTTGACTATATCCTAGATACATGAGACTGCATTTCAATGACATCAAACTGACAGCTGTCTCCACTCTCCCCTCTCCCGTTGCCCTTGTGTATGCGCTCGAACAGCAGGTGACATCACACTCACTCCGGGAACTGTAGGTTTCTCTCTCGGCTCCGCCCGGGAAATGTTCCAAGGATTCCCCGGTGACTTTGATTCCGTCTCTCGTGGAAGTTCGTCCCCGTCTATTGAGTCTCAGTACTTTTCCTCCGTGGACTCCTTCGGGAGCCCGCCGGCCAGTGCCTCACAGGTAGGTCCAATAAGTCAAGCAATGATGAGTATCGGGGGAGAAATGGAGCTTATGTGTCTTTTTCCCCCAATTTCCGATGTTGATTACTATAATATTGAGGAAACATTTCATTTGACAGATGTTTATATAATAATGCATGAAGTCTGATTTATTTTGTACATGATGATGTGGCCGTGGGCTGTATTCCAGAAAGATGGGTTAAGTTTAGAATTCAATGATGCTTTACAGTTCACTAGTATTTGCAAATGCTGGTGCAGTTATACCTTGCCGCGTTAGAGTTCTACCATGCAGAGTTTGGATTTATCAACCTGAGTATCATCATAATTATAAGCGTGTTGTTACATAGTTTCTATGAAAGGGAAAGGCAAGAAGATTTTCCCTTTCACGTCTGATCAACCATGCGTGAAAAAATGCGCTGCCATTTGCCTTGGAATCTACAGGCACTTGCCTTTTATTGTAGTAAAGGCTGGCCTGCCGGCATGTTCTCTGACTCAGGCTGTGCCACCTTTACTAGCAACGTGTACTGTCTTCGGTGGTAGGTTTACAGCACGCAGCGCAACGGATGACAACGCTTTGGCCCTCCTACGTACGCAGAAAAAGCTCCGCCTTTGCTCGCTTCTCTCCACTCTCCCTGTTCTCAGCACTCGCTGTGACGTAAATGCGTTCTATTTTGGAGTGTTACGTCGCGTTGCTAAGGGAACACCGAGGGTGTGACGGGGGAGGACGAAGGAGGAGGGGGAACTTATTCGAGCGAGTTGATTGGTTGAGGCGGCCTCTTGAAAGCTGCATGTCGCCTTGCCTTAAACGCTTTCATATGAATATTAATGTAACTCCGAGCTCACTACGGCATCACTGCTCGCCTCATTTCTAATTAAAGCAGAGAGTCAGTGATAGATTTTGGCACCTAAATCTATTCTTGCAGTGATCTCTTTATAACATCTGTTGTGCAGGAATTTTGGGAGACTCCAACTCTCACTGACATTCTATCATTCTATAAGAGTGACATTTACTGAAACGATGTACTACTTTTTACAAGTTTGTATGAGCCTTTCTGACGTTATTATAAGGGTTATCAATGTGTTATGTCTCTATATGTAGCACATTTTCAACAGACAAATTGTTTTTTATTAAGTTAGGATCATAATGAGATCATATAAGACATTATACGGGGGACATACATGCTTATGACTAGTCTTACAATGCATTTATACCTGTCAGCTTCTTATCCACTTGGTAAATGTTTGCAACGGTGGCAGTTTATTCAACGTTTGTTTATAGATGACTTGTGAATAGAATGGGTGTGTCAAACTGTACCCTGAAAGTTTGTGTCTTATGGACATCAAGGCTATGCAATCTTCTGCTGTGATATCTACCATCTTATGTTCAAGGGAATCAACATCGAAATAGTTCACAAAGCAATGTTTAAAGAGCAAGTCACTTGTTGTCATTGCATTGTATAGCAGCATCACATTTCTGTCTGTGTTCATGCCTAACCCCTCCATCTCTGTGTGCTCCAGGATTGTGTGTCTGCTGGAGGCGGGGTAGGGGTAAGCAGTGGTTCCGGGGGCAGCAGTGGAGGAGTGGATATGCCAGGCTCCTTTGTGCCCACAGTCACAGCCATCACCAGCAGCCAGGACCTGCAGTGGATGGTGCAGCCAACTCTCATCTCATCCCAGGCCTCTGGGCAGAGTGGGATGGGGACCTCTACTATGACCCAGTCTGTGTCTCTGGTAGACCCTTATGATCTGCCAGGGCCCAGTTATTCCTCTGGCTCAGGTTTTACTCCCGCAGGCTCTGATACCCCGGGGCCAGGCCCAGCCCCGGGCCCCATCCGTCAGTCCAGGACCCGTAGCCGCCGTGTACGAGACGAGTCTGTGAGTGACGATGGAGATGTTGGTGTGTTTGTAAGTGTGTGTGCCCCGTGTGTCAATCTTTATATGTCGAATGGCTAGACAGCAAGAATGAACACGTTCGCCACATTTTTTATGATACTGTATTTGACGATACATCTATATATCTGTTATTCTCAGCTAGCGAGAGCCCATTCAAGTGCATTAGACAGATTCGCGGCAAAGACAAAGTTTGCATTTGTTTTAATCCCTCCTTATTCTTTTCCTCCAGTTGACTCCAGAGGAGCAGGAGAAGAGGCGTGTTCGACGCGAGAGGAACAAGCTGGCAGCCGCCAAATGCCGAAACCGCCGGCGCGAACTCACTGACAGACTGCAGGGGGTGAGCTTGGCTGTGTTCTTACTGTCAAAATGACTTCCTGTGATAATTATATGCAGTCTGTTATGCTACATAACTAGGCTCATGATAATGACTGTGTATGTGAGTAATCGTAACACATTATGTTATTTAAGGGGCTGGTTATTAAGAGACGGGGGATATTATTTGAAGAGAGCGAAGATGATTGTAGTGCTTGTGACAGTCTATTGTGCCTACAGTTGGTATAGTCTAATTTACCAGTCCTAGCATGGGCTAAAGTATCTATTTCAAGGGGGAAACATGTAGACCTATCTATATCTAAAAACATAGCTGTGCATCCACCTCCACAGACGTAGAATAAGAACACATGTGTTGTCTAACCCTCTACCCCCTCTCACTCTCTCTCACTCTCTCTCTCTCTCTCTCTCTCTCTCTCTCTCTCTCTCTTTCTCTCTCCTTCCCTCCCTCCCTCCCTCTACAGGAGACTGACATCCTGGAGGAGGAGAAGTCTGAGCTGGAGGCGGAGATCTCTGAGCTGCAGAAGGAGAAGGAGCGCCTGGAGTTTGTCCTTGTGGCTCACCAGCCCAGCTGCAAGATCCCCTACCAGGAGCAGCAGGCCTCTGGCTCCACACAGCTCCAGCATCAGCCCCTACTGCCCCAACAGGCTCCCATCTCCATCGTGGGCTTGACTGTGGAGGACACTTTCTACCTGCCTCCCGCCTACACCTCGCAGCCCTCCACTTCACAGCAGCAGCAACAGCAGCAGCAGCAGCAGCAGCAACAACAGCAGCAACAACAGGTTCAACAGCAGCCGGGGATGATGCAGGAGGTAGCGTTTTCTAGTTCTTTCTATGGCTCAAGCGAGCCTGCGCCGGGTGGGCCGTGCCTGGTGGCCGACGGTGGGGGTGGTGGTCACAATGATGGCGCGGCCGCTGGCAGCTACAACCCTTCATACACATCTTCATTTGTGTTCAGCTACCCAGAGGGAGCCTGCGGGGTCAGCGCTAACCAGAGAAACAGCAGCAGCGAGCAGTCCTCTGATTCCCTGAACTCGCCCTCGCTGCTCGCTCTCTGACTGACCGACAGACACACACACCACACGCACGCACACACACCCCCCTGTGTCAATCACTTACATACGGCAGAAACCAGTTGCTCATGATAGACGAAGTCAACAACATGGATAACATACATTATATGATGATCCATACAAACTCACACACATTCAGACCTGAAAAAACATGAAATCAAACCAAGTTTGACCACATAGCATTTGGTGCATATAAGCCACTGTTGTCCTTATGAGAAAACTAAACGTACCTAACCAAGTATTTAAAGTGAATTCAAATTGAGTCTAAAACTCTGGGCTCTGAGTTGTCAGTCGATCTCTGAAAGATCCTCTGACATCATACCCAGCTTAATTCACAGTGAATCTTTCAACGTCTTGTGACGTGCACGTCCAGTGCATACAGTATGAGCAACATGCTCACCTGCGATCCCACAAGCACACTTATCCTCCCCTTTGTTCCCTCTGTCGGTCATCCCTCTCTCACTGCTCCTGCTCTCATCTTTTTCATCCCTCTCTTCATGCTGAATGTATTTGTGCAAGCTGAAATAGGGAAGAAGGACTAAGGTTTGGGTCTTTTTTTGTGAAGCCAGACTGCTGAGCTCTTGCTCTCCCCTCCCGCCTTCCTCATCCTCTCGGTTCCTCTTGCTTCTTCGTCATTAGTTGTGACTTGGGAAGGGAAGGGCGTCACAGCCTCCAGCTATCTGGCTCTTTCTCTTTTTATCCTGCCGTCTACTCTTCGTCCATCTCTCCATCTTTGTTTCTCTCCTCTGTGTGTCTCTCTCTGTCTCTTTGAAGTCTTCGAACCCTGAGAGCACGCCGAGCCCTTCCAGCCCCTGGGACCTAGACTGAGCGCCGGCCCACCTCACACGTCCCACACGGACGCGGACGCACCCCCAACTGAGGAGCCCTGGAGTATTTCGCTCAAAGCAGACAAAAGCAAAAACAAAAACACACACACACACACACACTGAAAATACACCAAATTTGATGGACACAAATGTAAAAGAGTTGTCACTCTTTTCTTTCTTCTCCTGAGCCATTGTTGGATGTTGAAACGATGGAGATGAAATGAGACTTGTGTTGTGACGGTGAGATAAGGATGGCGGGAGAATGAAAGGAGAGGCTTTAGCCGAGGTAGAGGTCTAGAGGGAGAACTGAAACTTTGGCAGAGAGAGAGGATGAGCCCCCTGTACTCGTAAGCCTGAATTGAATTGAAACAATCCCAAAAAATCCTGCTTTTGCCAATTGTATGGATGGGTTACCTCTTACCTGCAGAGTACCACCGCCATACTTCAAGCATCTGGATTGTCCTCCATTTGTTACTGATACTATTTTGTATAATGTTCTTCACCCTCCTTTATCACCAAGTATTTTCTGTTGTTGTTTTTAAGTCTTACCTTTGACAGAGAAAATATCATGGTGAGAAAAAAAACATTGAGAGAGGAATGTACTTTTGGTAAAGAGCTTTTGTCAGACATGAGTCTGTTGGTAACCAATATGTTTAAAAAAATATTACTTTTAAGGAATATTCAACCAACCTCTGAACATTGGGATGAGTGGCCTCTGTGCCTCTCCTAGTGGGAGGTTCATTTATTGTGAGTGTATCTCACTCTGAGCCACTTGGCCCGTTTATTTATTTCTTGATTGAGGTTGACACGATGAGAGAGCACAATACGGAGCCGGACACACAGAGGAGACAAGAGGAGGGGGTGTTTTATGAGTATGTGTTCTACATTTGTCTGTGAATTTGTTCCTTTTATTTCCAGTGACATTTTTTTATGTTTTATGTTTGAGTTTTTTGTTGTTGCTTTGTCCTCTGCTCTTACCTGTGTTGTCGCTGCCAGAGGCTCTTGTTCTTTTCCCCTTAATGTTACATTTACTATTGCATTGTAACTATTATTGTGTTATAATTTTATTTTTTATCTTAGGTTTGGCAACTTCAGAGGCATGATGTGCACTATAAAAACATTTTCTATGTGTCAAAAGTATACTTAAAAGCATATGCATATAGATGCAAAACAATGTGTATATTTAAGTGTATGTACTATTATTGTGAAGTATGAATGTTTGAAAATATAAATGGGATATTTTTGTCAATGAAGAAACAGAGGTGCAGTTGTTGAGGCTGGTTTTAAAATTGATATTTTTCTAAAAGAACAAAGATTTATAAAAAACTATAATACTTAACCATTCCCTCAATATGACGCACATTATCACTGCCTGTGCTCATATGTTTTACATATAAAGCACATTATTCAGGATAACTATATCTAACATGTGATGCTGCATGTATTGCAGTTTGTCAATATGATGAGATTATTGAGGTGGTGCTATTGCCTTTTGCTTTTACATTTGCCTGTTTGTTTGTTTTTCTCTGAGGTCAGTCCCAATGTCTATGCCGCCAAAGCTTAATATCACCACTTAGTCCCCTACGGACCCAAAATGAGGAAACTAGTATGAATTGAATGTCAAAATACATATTAAAGTATTAATGATGCAAATAATTTTTTATTTCATGTTTTTGTTGAGAACAGTCTGTTAGTCCAGTGTGCATTCCTGTTCAATAAAGTAGTTATCGTGTGATTCAAACAACAGACATTTTTGGAGAGCTTTTTGAGAGTTGCTCTCATTAAAAAAAAAAATCACCTCACAGTAGTTATTGTTGCGTAACTTGAAATATCAATGGAGGTGTGATTGTGAAAAAAAAATTGTCTGGCTTATCATTAGATGGGCTAAAGTCTTAGTTGTGAATTGAAAAGAGGGCCTCTCCATTTTTATTGTGAAGCAAAAAATATAACTTAAGTGCCAGGCTTCAAGTGGTAAGACAAGGAACTGGCCTTATATGCCTTTTTTGAGTGACGAACTTCCATGCCTTTTCATTTCCTTCCGTGAACCTACCAGGGCATTGTTGATGATGTGTGAAAGGGGTTTACACTGATAGATGGCACGGTCTGGATAAGTATGGCTTGTGTACAGAATGGTTTTGTGGTGCTACTTATAGTATATCAGATGAACTTATCATAGAACATCCTGTTCTGGCAAATTCACTTACAACTTATCAGTGAGGAGGTCCATGGGTCCTGTTCCATCAAAACCGCTCGAATAGTCTCCAGAGTTGGACAAAAATATACCATGATTCTTCCACTGAATGAGAGCATGTTTGAATATTCATGCCCCCGATATTCTTCTTATTTCACACCCTAAATAGTGTCGCATTGATATCTTGAATTCCAACCATGCATTCTCTTAGAGAATGTTATGTCATTTTTGTCTTACCTTGGAAACCCAGTTACCGGTTTGGAAGAATTCACACCTATGTCAGCACCAAACAGATCAGGAAATGAGGTCCAGTTCACATAAGTCTAGTTTTCTAATCTGTACCATCCAAGAGAGAGAATGAGAGAGACAGAAAGGTAAAGACAGAGAAATCGAGAGAGGAGAATTGAGGTGGCAGAGGGAGAGGGAGAGAACTTCCATTTTGGAACTTCCTTTTCTAACAATCCAAGTTGAGATGGGTCATGGACATATGTAGCAATGATGAAATAAACTCAGTAACTTTGTTGTATCAGTGAACCTGCCTTCATACAAATACCTCCATGCAAGACTGACTGGAACAGACAAGAGGTCTTTTACCATTTCTGTGGTTGACAAATGCCTTATTTTTCCATGAGTTGCAAACTTGCAATGTTATGTTTTGAAATTGAAACTTTGAAATGCAACACTCATATCCTCTAGGATAGACATGTATCAAATCATATGAAAAGCTTCATTTACACAGTGCCAGAAGTCTTCTGGCACTCTTTCTGCTATGCTATGTGTCCAGCATGATCATGTATTGTTGTGATTTTCCACCCCTATTGTAAACTGTACCGTGATCTTTCATTCACATAGCCCGGTATCTATGTTTGGGCCAAGAGGTCTTGACCTAATTGAGTGGAGGTTGAGGGGCAGACCTTGATTATAAATATATGAATCTTCAAGAAATATTTCAAAACCCTTCATTTTTTACATTGTGACTGATATTTTTGTTATTTCCTTCAATAGAACCTTTGTCTTTTCCTCGAATGCCTTCTCTAGAAAGTTTATTTCTGACTTTATATATAAAAAGATGTTTGTCTTTTTCTGTGAAGCAATGGTTGCATTGTTGTGATCAGCAGTGACTAATGAAAATGGACATAGAAATTTTACGGGAATTTATACTCAAGACATTTTGAGACTATTTGTAACAGCTGAGGCCCAAAACTAAATAGGTTTTAGGCCTACCTGGTTAGAAAAAGGTAAAATAAATAAAACATCTCAAGTGATAGATATAATGATGGTGCTTTGATAACTACACATTTGTCCTTGTTCAATGCATAAAATAAGTATAATAATTGATGAAATGTAATGCTCAAAAACCTTCTCTTGCATCTGTTTCTGAGGGGATCAATTTAACCTCTGATTATATTATACAGTATTATATTATACAGTTTCAAATCTCTCTCTCTCTCTCTCTCTCTCTCTCTCTCTCACTCTCTCTCTCACTCTGTCTCTCTCTCTCACTCTGTCTCTCTCTCACTCTGTCTCTCTCACTCTGTCTCTCTCACTCTGTCTCTCTCTCACTCTGTCTCTCTCTCACTCTGTCTCTCACTCTCTCTCTCTCAGTCTCTCTCTCTCTCTCTCTCTACTTGACGGAGGGGAGCTTTACTCATCGTTGTTCTTGATAGACTGTGAAAGCTGAGTGAGCTTTCCCCTCCGTAACTGTTTATATTACCGTCCAAATCTTTATTTTGGAGAAAATAGCATTCAATAAACAGCAACATAGTATCAAGGTGATTTGTTGTGTGTGTGCTGTGGCCCCATACCTCACCTCTATCATAAAATGTCATGTCACTGAAATGTCTCCAAACGGTCGAGAAATGGAGTCCCTAGAGAAAGAAAGAACAAGATGGCTGTCAGGAGTAGTGCAGTATTATCATAAGGAGACGTATACTTGGAAAACAGAGGAGGAATGGAGGGAAAAAGAGAGGCAGAGGAGGTCTCAGAGAGAGAGGGAGGAAGTCGGTGAGCTTGAGTCAGATAAAAATTGTGAAAAAAAGGGAGATGGTTTGTTAAAGAAGAATGGTAGAAAGTGTAAACAGAGGGAGCTGAAGACAGGAGGAGAAATGGAAGTGAATGAGGGTGAGGTATCGGAGGTGGTAGGTGTGGTGAAGTTATTGGAGACCGAGGTATATACCGAGGGTCAGGAAAAAGATGAGTCTGTGACAGTACGAGTGAAGTTTATGGAAAAGTGGACTCTTGCCTTTTGGCCTATCCATTTGTGGTTTCACGGTGGGTGAAAAAGAGTTGGAAAATGTGGAATCGGTGAGGGTAACCAGAAGTGGTCTAGTGATAATTGTTTGTGTTTCCATTAGTCAGAGGGAGAAGGCACTCGGAGTAAAACAAATGGGGGCAAGAAAAGTGAATTGTTTTGCTCTCAAGAAAAGGGCACCAATGAAAGGAGTGATAACTGGGGTAGCAGTGAATATAAAAGTTTACCAGCTGAGGGGAAAGATTCCCGGTGTTTGTGATGCTCGTCGTTTGATGCGATGCAGACAGGGTGGCGAGAGTGGGGAAACAGAAGAGTCATTGTCTGTCCTTTTGAGTTTTGAAGTTGAGTCTTTGCCGGACAAAGTGAAGTTAGGATATACAAGTTATCCTGTACGAGTGTATGTGCCGAATACATTATGATGTTACAGGTGTCAAGCTTATGGGCATGTGGCAGCAGTGTGTAGGAGGGGGGGTCCACGATCTGAGAAGTGTGCAGAAGGGCATGAGAAAAAGGAATGTGTAGTATTGGGGAAAGTAGTGGAATGTGTTAATTGTAGGGGTGCACATGAAGCTGGGGATCAGAAATATCCCGTGCGAGAGAGGCAGGTTGAGGTTTCCAAGGTTAGAGTAGAGCAGAGGTTGTCATATGCTGAGGCAGTGAAGAAAGTAGAGGAAGATGGGTTAAAGGGGGAGGAGTGGTGAGAGTAGTAGAGACATACCAGTACAGAGGTATAGGCCAAAAAGGATATACGTTTCAGTAAGATTGGATTTTTAGCATTTATAGCAATGGCTATCAACTGTACTGCAGGGATGGAACGGAAGTCGCAGAAAATTGAGGTGGTGGTGGCAGCTGCAGTGTCATAGTCCGTGTATGTAGGTGGCAGGGAAGTCAGGCGCAGGAGAAAACAGAGTGGTTAAAAATTGAGTATTTATTTCCAAAACCAACGTAGAAAAATAATTAGGGTAAAACAATAACCCGTCGCACACCGATACAGAAACAACACGTACATAACAAACAAACAATCACCGACAGAGAAATGAGGGGAAGCAGAGGGTTAAATACACAACATATAATTACTGGGATATGAAACAGGTGTGTAAAGAGACCAGACAAAACCAATGGAAAATGAAAAACTGATCAATGGTGGCTAGAAGGCCGGTGACGTCAATCGCCGAACACCACCCGAACAAGGAGGGGCATCAACTTCGGTAGAAGTCGTGACAGTACCCCCCCCCCCCCCCCCCCCCCGACGCACGGCTCCAGCAGTGCGTCGACACCGGCCTCGGGGACGACCCGGAGTACGAGGCGCAGGGCGATCCGGATGGAGACGATGGAACTCGCTCAGCATGGAAGGATCTAACACGTCCTCCACCGGAACCCAGCATCTCTCCTCCGGACCGTACCCCTCCCAGTCCACGAGGTACTGAAGACCCCTCGCCCGACGTCTTGAATCCAGGATGGATCGAACGGAGTACGCCGGGGCCCCCTCAATGTCCAGAGGGGGCGGAGGACTCTCCCGCACCTCGGCCTCCTGGAGCGGGCCAGCCACCACCGGCCTGAGGAGAGACACATGGAACGAGGGGTTAATGTGGTAATTGGGGGGAAGCTTTAACCTATAACATACCTCGTTCAATCTCCTCAGGACTTTAAACGGCCCCACAAACCGCGGACTCAGCTTCCGGCAGGGCAGGCGGAGGGGCAGGTTTCGGGTCGAGAGCCAGACCCTGTCCCCCGGTGCAAACACCGGGGCCTCACTGCGGCGACGGTCTGCACCAGCTTTTTGACGTCGTACGGCGCGCTGAAGGCGGACGTGAGCTGCGTCCCAGGTCTCCTCCACGCGCCGGAACCAGTGGTCCCGAACAAGGAGGGGCATCAACTTCGGTAGAAGTCGTGACATGCAGAGAGGTATTTGGGTGTGGGAGACTTGACATCAAGTCACATGGAGTTACAGGGGGTGTAAAGTGGTGATGTCTCATCCTTGATGGCATGAGGTAGGAATAAATACATTTAATTAGTGGAGTAGGGTGGTGTTAATTTTATTTTATATAATTTTGAAATTAGTGAGTGTAGTGTTAGATGGTAGAGTATTTATTTATTTATTACATTTGTATTTTTCAAGCAAAGTATATGGGAGTTGTACTCCAGTCTAGTAGGTGGCAGTAATGCATCAAATTAGAAGCCAACCACCGTTAAACCTCACAGAAGAAGAAAAAGAAGAAGAAGAAGAAGAAGAAATGCAGAATATGGGAAATATTGGGAACTGCTGAAATTTAAAATCCGCTCAGCCTGTATTACTTATGGAAAACGGCTTGCTTTAAGAAAGAGATGTGAGGTAGCTGAACTCTCTAAGACAATTGTGGATATCACAGAGATTGAGCATCTTGATCTTAATGAGAATGCCAAATTTAATGATTTACAGAATCAACTAGATACATTGTATGAGGAAAATGCTAGAGTAGCTTTCATAAGATCCAGAAAACAATGGCTTGAAAAAGGCGAAATGAACAGTAGATACTTTTTTAATATGAAAAAGAGGAGAGGGGAACTCAACACACTTCGGAAATTTAAGATTAATGGGGTTACCACTGAGGATAGAGAGTTGTTATCAGACTTTACCACTAAGTTTTATGAGCATCTTTACTCCTTAGATAACAATTTGAGTGACTCTAAGGATCTCCTTGATTCTATAGAGAATGTTAACACGGTTAGTGAAAAATTCAATCGGTCTTGTTGTCAAGATTTATCCATTATAAACATCCAGTACGGGGTTGCTCAGTTAAAAAATAACAAATCTCCAGGTTGTGATGGATTAACCTCTGAATTTTACAAAACCTTCTCTGAAGAAATAGCACCATTTTTACTTGAAACCTTTAAGGACGCTATAAAGAAGGGAGAACTACCTGCCTTTCTGAAGCAAGGGGTTATTACTCTTATATCTAAACCACACAAGGATCTCTTAAATATTGATAATTTGCGTCCAATCACACTCCTAAATAACGACTACAAAATTATAGCCTTAATCTTTGCAAAAAGGTTAAAGTCTTGCTTGAATGATCTGATTGTTGAATGTCAATCAGGGTTTATGAAAGGGCACCATATATCTAATAATCTGAGGCTGGTGTTAGACTTGGTTGAGTATTGTGATCTATTGGATGACTTCCCTGTTATGCTATTTTTGGATTTTCAGAAAGCATTTGATACAGTAAGTCACAATTGTATCTTTCATTGTCTTAAGCATTTGAAATGTGGTCGTTTTTTTGTTGATGCTATTAAAACTCTGTATAATGGTGGCAATAGCTGTATCAAACTTTGTCATGGAACATCCTCAAGGTTTAACATTTACAAAGGAATACGACAAGGTTGTCCAATATCTCCTTTTTATTTTTGTTAGTATCTCAAATTTTATGCTCATTAGTTCACAAAAGTCAATTTGAAGGCATTACATTCCAGGCCAGAGAGATCAAGATATCCCAACAGGCGGATGACACCTCACTTTTTTTGAAAAATGTGTCACAAGCTAGATTAGCATTGGATATCGTGAAGCAGTTCTCCAAAATCTCAGGTTTGGCATTAAATCTTTCCAAATGTGAGATGTTTGTTTTGAAAGGAGCTGTCAATCCGGCAGATTGTAACATCTCTGAAAAATATACTGAACCTACCTCGGTGTAAAGATCACCAAAAATCTGAAAGGCTGTGAATGATCTTAATTTGAACCCTGTAACTTTATCCTCATGGTTAAGTAGGGATTTAAGTCTTCAAGGAAGGGTGCTTTTTTCCAAAGCTGAGGGACTATCTCGTGCATTCTATATTTTTTCATCTATTGACATTCCCAAATCCACTTGCTGTACCTTAGATAGGCTTTTGTACAACTTCATATGGAAAAACAAGCCACATAAGATAAAAAGAGATGTTATCACCAACAGGGTGTGTGATGGCGGTCTAAATGTCTTAGACTCCACTCTCTTCAATCAGATATCAAAGGTCAACTGGATTAAAAGGTACATAAAAAAATGCTCATAGTTTCTGGAATATTGTACCTCATTTTGTTTTTCAGAAGTTTGGAGGGCTTAATGTTTTACTACAATGTCCATATATTGTGGGTAAACTTCCTGTGAAACTGACGTCTTTTCACAAGCAGGCTTTAATGTGCTGGGCTTTGTAGTATAAACACAACTTTTCACCTCAAAAATGTTTTATATGTAACAATGGGTCGATATTACATAGAAACAAGATATTATTTAACCATAAATGGTTCTCGAAAAACCTTGTCCTTGTCAGCCAATTAGTTCATATTAATGGGAATCTATTTACACGGAGAGAATTTATGGAAAGATACAACTTTGAGGTTTCAAGCAAGGAATATGACACTGTTATTAAAGCTATACCTAGTGGGATAAAAACTTTACTTCAGAATAATGCATATTTTGGAATATCTCTGATTGTAAGCGATATCCAGGTGAATGGCATTGGTCTACTAGATAAGAAATTCAACAATCATTTATTAAGGGAAATTTTCTACAGGAAGTCTATTCCCTCTGCGATATTTTGTTGGGATTCATCGTTTGATGTAAACTGGCGCCGTGCTTGGCTCACTCCATACAAATTTATGGTGACCAATAAAGTAAAAGAGATCTCCTTTAAGATTATCCATAGATTCTATCTGTGTAATAGCTTGATTTCTAAATACATACCTGATGTTACCAGTGAATGCAGTTTTTGTGATCTAGAAACTGAATCTACTGAACACTTATTCTGTCATTGTTTATATAGTGAAGTGTTATGGGCTGATGTAAAACTAGATCTTGGCCTCAAATTGCATACAACCATTGACATTTCTACGTTTGACATATTGTTTTACTACACTGATTCCTCAATTGAACGTATGTCATAAATCTCTTTATTTTATTAGGAAAATGTTTCATACACAAATCAAAATTTATGAAGAAAAAGCCCCTTTTCTTAATTTTTTAAAATCTGATTTGGAATACTATTTAGTCTTTAAAACATATACAAAACAAAATGTAAAAAAGAAATGTATTCGCTATATGTCTGTATTTGAATTGATATAATGTGGATTAGTTGTATTAAAAAAAAAAAATCTAATTTCTTTGTGGAATCCCTCTGGCTGTTATGTTTATGTTTTGCATGTTACTGTTAATAAAAAAATAAAAAATAAAAAAACAAATGTCTCCAAAAAAGAACGACAATTTATGGCAGTAGACTGAAGGGTTACACTGCACTCATGTGGTGAAAATATGTTACTTCAAAAAAATGCAACGGAATTTACGTCACGAACGGAGCCGTCTCCTGTAAACATGGCGTCCGTAACCACAGGTGAGTGACATAAAAGGGCCCAGATGACGTGGAAGATCGCTTAAAAAGACTCAAAAACATATTCCCCCTCCCCCAATTATTATTAGGATACTGAGTAAAGATGTCAATTTTATTTTGTTCGGAATGTAGGGATACCGTTTTCTGTATGTCTACCTAGCTGACATGGTGTGTACGGACACAAGTCAAGTGCCGACTTGAATGTAGCTAACGTTAGCCGGTTAGCTATTCAAAATTGCTCGTGCATCATTATTGTTTGTAGTTACATTTTTTACCACGAACATATGTGGGATTGGTTACTAGCTTATCATTGGCGCCACCGTGTTGACTGATAGGTACGAAGTTGTAGCTAATCTTGTTAACGTGAACCAACATTTTCATTCACATTAACTAGCTAAATTGGCTAGCAAGTCAACTAGTAGCTAGTTTGCTAGCCCACAGCCACACACTAAACATTTAACGTTAGCTTGCTAACGTTAGCGTGCTGCAGGGGAGGGTAGGTCGCTAGTACAACTACCGAAAGTTCGCCCTGTGAAAATTGTCATACGTTTCGTAGAGGCCATCGTGACATTAAACCTAGACTGAGAACGGTTGGTTAACTAGTTTAGTTAGCAAGTTATTGTATGTGTTCGAGACAAGTAGCCCACACACTGCAACCAGGGCCCTTTAGCTAATGTTGGGACTGACTTTAGCTGCCTGTTGTCTCCCTCTATTTAGCTAAACAGAGACCCTCAGATTAATTTAAAAAAAAAATATTGTGCCTGATACTGTAAAATGAAGTCCTTTACACCTCACTGACTTGCTTTTGACGGCAAAAGTATTGTTCTGGGGGAAACACTGGCAATATCAAATGTGTCTATGAACCCCAGTGGAATTTCGCTCACCACAAGAATCTCCATCATGGTTTTATAAATAACACCCAGCTGGGCAGTCAGCAGGCCTGTCCAGGGTTTCCATTTTGTATTTTCCATTGGATCTCACTGTAAATGGATCTAGCCTAATCAGATGCCTTTGAGTTTTAACTTTGAAGGTCAATAAGTTTGATGGCTTTTAGTATTGCCATTGAAAACTACGTTTTAAGATAATCATTTTTGTAATATAGATCTTAAAATTTAAGACATAGTACATGTAAACACGTGTTTGTTTTCATCAGCTACTTGAACTGTTTTTGTACACCCCTCTCTCTTGTCTTTTCAGCCACCTCGGAGTGGATCCAGTTCTTCAAGGATGCTGGGATCCCTGCTGGTCTGGCTGTCAACTATGCTGTGTCTTTTGTGGACAACAGGTAATAAAGGCCATCTTAACTCCTTGGCCTGGAACAGTTCACCGCAAAATGAATGATTGTCTGACCTTTTCATTTGATTATTGGTATCTAAGAGAAGTGTTTTTCAGTTTTGTTTTTGGTGAAGACATTCTTGAGTTTACTAGCAATTATAAATATTTGGGTATTTTTCTTGATGAACATATTACTGTTCTATTCGGGAACATCTGCCCTGGCCAACTCAGCAAGTAGAGGTCTTGGAGGAGTTATAGGGAAAACAATAACACTCAAAGATATTGGTTTTGCTTCATATTCCAAACTGTATCAGACATGCGTTTGTCCTGTTCTGGACTATTCAGCCGGAGTTTGCACCTATACTTGCAATAACTGGGGATATGGGCTGGGAACCCTGTGAGGTGAGATGGAAGGCATGTATGGTGACACTTTGGAATAGACTGTTGGAAATGACAACTGCCAGAATAGCAAGTAAAGTCGTTCCATGGGATCTATCCATAGGGGGAGCCTGGGCAACTGAAATGTCCAACTTTTTTTTCAAGACTCTGACTGTGAACGTCTGCACGAAAACCAAATTAAGGCAGACATAGATATGATTTTTTAAAAACTTGATGCAATATGAAAAACAAATGGCTGGAGGAGATGAATCATAAACCCAAATTGAGAACCTTTTGTTTTTACAAGGGTGAATTTGTGTGTGAGATATATTATGTATAGCCTACCTAAAAGCAAGATCGCTATGTGCACAGGTAAGATCAGGGATATTGCCCCTGCGTATTGAAACAGGTCGGTATTGTGGTGAAATGGAAGAAGAGAGACTATGTAACTATTGTGACCTCGAAGAAATAGAGAATGAAACTCATTTTATCCTCTATTGCCCTTTCTACCACGATATACGCTCGCTCTTATTCCAGAAAGCCCACCAGATATACCAAGGAATTATGTGGCTGAGTGATGAGGGGAAATTGAAATTGGTTTTTGTCCATTGTGTATTTCCTTTTGCGGAATATTTAAATAAAGTTTGGAATAAAAGAAAAAGGGCTACCTATAATTAAATTGTAAAAAAATATTTAGCTTCTATGTGGTTAATGGTGTGTGTATAGGCATGTCTTCCATATGAATCTTCTCATTGTGCCAGACGGGGTTCAAGTGACTTCTGTTTCTTCCCCCCTTTTTTTTCTGTGTTTATTTATCTGTGTATGTATGTATGTATGTATGTATGTATGTATGTATGTATGTATGTATGTATGTATGTATGTATGTATGTATGTATGTATGTATGTATACTGCTCAAAAAAATAAAGGGAACACTAAAATAACACATCCTAGATCAGAATGAATGAAATAATCTTATTAAATACTTTTTTCTTTACATAGTTGAATGTGCTGACAACAAAATCACACAAAAATAATCAATGGAAATCCAATTTATCAACCCATGGAGGTCTGGATTTGGAGTCACACTCAAAATTAAAGTGGAAAACCACACTACAGGCTGATCCAACTTTGATGTAATGTCCTTAAAACAAGTCAAAACGAGGCTCAGTAGTGTGTGTGGCCTCCACGTGCCTGTATGACCTCCCTACAACGCCTGGGCATGCTTCTGATGAGGTGGCGGATGGTCTCCTGAGGGATCTCCTCCCAGACCTGGACTAAAGCATCCGCCAACTCCTGGACAGTCTGTGGTGCAACGTGGCGTTGGTGGATGGAGCGAGACATGATGTCCCAGATGTGCTCAATTAGATTCATGTCTGGGGAACAGGCGGGCCAGTCCATAGCATCAATGCCTTCCTCTTGCAGGAACTGCTGACACACTCCAGCCACATGAGGTCTAGCATTGTTTGCATTAGGAGGAACCCAGGGCCAACCGCACCAGCATATGGTCTCACAAGGGGTCTGAGGATCTCATCTCGGTACCTAGTGGAAGTCAGGCTACCTCTGACGAGCACATGGAGGGCTGTGCGGCCCCCCAAAGAAATGCCACCCCACACCATGACTGACCCACCGCCAAACCGGTCATGCTGGAGGATGTTGCAGGCAGCAGAACGTTCTCCACGGCGTCTCCAGACTCTGTCACGTCTGTCACATGTGCTCAGTGTGAACCTGCTTCATCTGTGAAGAGCACAGGGCGCCAGTGGCGAATTTGCCATCTTGGTGTTCTCTGGCAAATGCCAAACGTCCTGCACGGTGTTGGGCTGTGGACGTCGGGCCCTCATACCACCCTCATGGAGTCTGTTTCTGACCATTTGAGCAGACACATGCACATTTGTGGCCTGCTGGAGGTCATTTTGCAGGGCACTGGCAGTGCTCCTCCTGCTCCTCCTTGCA
This sequence comes from Salmo trutta, assembly GCF_901001165.1. NCBI lineage: Eukaryota > Metazoa > Chordata > Actinopteri > Salmoniformes > Salmonidae > Salmo > Salmo trutta. The sequence continues at coordinate 49,397,141 of NC_042969.1, forward strand.
CAAAGGCGGAGGTAGCGGTCCTGCTGCTGGGTTGTTGCCCTCCTACGGCCTCCTCCACGTCTCCTGATGTACTGGCCTGTCTCCTGGTAGCGCCTCCATGCTCTGGACACTACGCTGACAGACACAGCAAACCTTCTTGCCACAGCTGGCATTGATGTGCCATCCTGGATGAGCTGCACTACCTGAGTCACTTGTGTGGGTTGTAGACTCCGTTTCATGCTACCACTAGAGTGAAAGCACCGCCAGCATTCAAAAGTGACCAAAACATCAGTCAGGATGCATAAGAACTGAGAAGTGGTCTGTGGTCACCACCTGCCGAACCACTCCTTTATTGGGGGTGTCTTGCTAATTGCCTATAATTTCCACCTGTTGTCTATTCCATTTGCACAACAGCATGTGAAATTTGTCAATCAGTGTTGCTTCCTAAGTGGACAGTTTGATTTCACAGAAGTGTGATTGACTTGGAGTTACATTGTGTTGTTTAAGTGTTCCCTTTATTTTTTTGAGCAGTGTATATTTTACTGCTCTAGGGATGTAATTTACTATCATGTATTGATTTGTACCGTTTCTTCTCTTTATGCGATGCGCAATGCAGAGAACACCGGAAGAATGATCATTTAATTACCGTAGTGAATTATTGTAATGTTTGTTTGTGTCAATCACATAAGGGATGGGTTGGCAATTGGCAATTTGACACGAAAATAAAATGTCATTAATTCGGTAATCAGTCATAAATAATTTCCATTCGTTTCGAGAGAAGAAAATCTCATCCATTCTTTTATTAGTACGATTTAAATATTTATCTCGCTCTTCCCCCCTCTCGCTCTCTCTCTCTGCAGGATCCAGAAGACCATGCTGATGGACCTCAGTAAGGAGATCATGATGGACCTGGGCATCACTGTCATCGGTGACATTATTGCCATCCTCAAACACGCCAAACAGGTCTACCGACAGGTAAGGAGAAGGCTTGTGTAGAGCATGCTCTTATTCAGAGCCACTGGGAATGCCTTGAAGATCCACCAGTCTATTGCGATCGACAGGTTGGTAGACCACCGGTCTAGAGAAATGATGGGCTGAAAGACACAATCACTTCCTGTTGCATCATTCATTTTAAAGAGCTTTCAGCACATCCTGGGAGCACTTCCTCCAATGCAGCACTACAGCTCATGTGAGAGAGATGGTGCTTTGCCAAAATACTTGCTGTTTTTAATGCAGTTTTGACAGTAGTTACTCCAGTGCTGCCTCTCTCCCACCTCCTCTTCCCCACTCCAGGACATGTGCAAAATGGCCACACAGGCCATAACCTCAGGACAGTCCAGCGTTCAGACCGAACTCAGAAGAACTGCCCACACCCGTGAGTGTTTTTAATTCAAATCAATGAACCGTTATGAATGTCATACCGGTGATTTGCCTTTTATGTAGAGCTTTTCTCAAAGGATTTAACACTGTATAATGATAAGTCACCCCTTCCACTACCAATGAGTAATAGCACCCATTTGGGTAATGGCGGGAGTCATTCTGTGCCAGAATTCTCACCATATGTTTATAATCCTCTGCAGCCGCCACACGTATGATTGCCAATGCCTTGAGCCACGACTCACCGCCAACCACACCAGCCCATCACACTGACAACCGGGCAATCTCTGTGACCGTGTCGAACAAACAGGCCAAGAGTGGCAAAGCAGGTAGCTACCCCCTGTTCCACTCTCTGTGTGGACTGGCCTTCTCTCTTCTCTCTCTCCATCTGCTGTATCACGAGGCGAAAGCTCCCTACCGTAGATGTGTCACACTGACTCTCTTCGTCTCCCTTTTTCTTCTCTACCTCATTTCACCCCCCCATCCTTTCTCTCTTTTTCCCAGTGCTGAGCCGGCCTGCTGACGAGGGGAACGGTCTGCCGGCGAAGCGTCGCCGTGTGACTGCAGAGATGGAAGGCAAGTACATCATCAACATGCCCAAAGGCACCACGGCACGCACCGCCCGAATCCTGGCCCAGCAGGCCAAGAAAGGTAGGGCCTCACCTACTGGCCAGGGTGAACCAAGGATACTAATCATTCAACCTCCTTTAATTCTCATCCCACTAATATTATGGACTGCCGCATCTAAAGGAAATTGGTCTTGGAATGTCTTTATCTCTTACCATGATAAAGATGACCCTTATCCCTAACTAGAACCCACCATCCCACTCTTTCTGTGTGTGTTTTTTAAAATGTCTGTGTGTGACAGTATATTTCTCTTTTTAACTCTCTCTTACCCATAAAAAGGGAACAAGCGGATGTCTGTGTTTGAGCGACTGGGAGCTGAGTCCAAAGCAGATACCACCACGGGCAGCAGCAAGGTGAGCCCTCTCTTTTGACACGTTACATGTGTGTCTATGTGAGTGACATTGAGTGTTAGTCAGGGCATGGCCTCTCTGCTCTCATGGCCCGTCTCTTTCCAGGCCACGGGTGTGTTCAGTCGACTGGGCCGAGCAGACGGCGCGGAGGAGGAGCAGGGAACAGCAGGAAGGGTTGATGTAGACGGAGCGGAGGAGGAGGAGGAGGAGGAGGAGGATTATAGTGATGGAGAGGGTTCGGTCCTACAGTACGCTGGCGTCCTAAAGCGACTCCCTCCCTCCCAGAAGAAAGAGCCTGTGGCCCCCAAGCTGGCTCCCACCACCCTCCGCCGCCTAGGAGTGAAGTTCAAACTCCCCCCTACTGACTCTCCCTCCTCCTCTTCCTCCCCCAATGGCCTCCCCCCTGCCAAGCTCAGTGTGCTTCAGAGACTGGGTAAACCAAATGCCTCCCCACCGCCTGCCGACACCCAGGACAGCCGGGTGACCAGCACCAGAAATAAGGCCCGGCCAGGCCTGGCCCTGGCTAGCCCTAAGGTCAGCAGCAGCACCAGGGCTGGAGGAGGGGAGAGTTTTGGGGCTCAGATGGACGTAGGGTCAGTCAATGTCTTTAAGAGACTGGGCAGCAAGAGGACCTAACGCATATCAGGCCATGTCTAGAACAATATCTTTTCATTATTTTAATTTTATTTGCATCCATCCGGAAGGCTAGTTATTGTGACATGTTGGTAACATCACATAGACAGCTAGCCTGGGTACCAGTCTGTTTGTGCTAACATTCCCCTCCCTGTCATGGTATGTTTATTATATGACACGGAGTACAAGGGTGGAATGTTAGCACAAAAAAGGTCTGTATTTTAGGCTTACGGAGAGCTGCTTCTAGGAGGAGTTGGCTCAGTGATAAAAAGGGATTGTGGGAATACAGGATGTAATGTTCACCGTATCACCTCAGCACTTACCTCCACCGGGCTGTGACTGCCGGGTACAAGAGAAGTACAGTCCACTTAAGACGTTCGTGCTGTAACTCTAGTCCTAGAATGGACAACAGCAACAGGCAAACAACACATAAAGCAACCTCTTAACCCACAAGCAAGAGCATCTCATCGGCCTAATTTTTATATGAACTGTATTTGTAGAAAAGTGTAGACTCATATTGCTGTGACGGCTCCACCACCACATTGAACCTCTGGTTGTGTACAACGATCTGCTTGAAAGCCAAGATATTCAGAGTTGTCTGTTCACAGAATTGAAAGTTACCCACCATTGACCTGTATGTAGATGTTATTGTGAGTTTTTTTCCAGGGCTTATTCAGTACATTGCAGATAGAAATGTACCGTATAGAGCTGACATGATGGTTTTATTGACATAACAAAGAATCATGTTAAGTTCTGCACCATACATTTCTATCTATACTGAACAAAAATATATACGCAACATGCAACAATTTCAATGATTTTACTCAGTTATAGTTCATATAAGGAAATCGGTCAATTTATATAAATTCATTAGTCCCTAATCTATGGATTTCACATGACTGGGCAGGGGCGCAGCCATGGGTGGGCCTGGGAGGGCATAGGCCGACCCACTGGGGTGCCAGGCATAGCCAATCGCACGCTCTCTAAAAAGTTGAGACATTTGTGGCATTGTGTTGTGTGACAAGCTGCACATTTTAGTGGCCTTTTATTGTCCCCAGCACAAGGTACACCTGTGTAATGATCGTGCTGTTTAATCAGCTTTTTGATTTGACACACCTGTCAGATGGATGGATGATCTTCGCAAAGGAGAAATGCTCACTAACAGGGATGTAAACAAATTTGTGCACAACATTTTAGAGAAATAATATTTTTGTGAGTATGGAACATTTCTGAAACATGGGACCAACACAAGTTGTGTTTATATTTTTGCTCAGTATAAATGTTGTGTAATGTTGTGCTTACCTGAATAACACCCTGGTTTGCCATTATTCCACATGGTACAGGAACTGATATGTAAATGTCCCCTTGATATTGATACAATACTTAGCAGGTGTTCACCCAAATTTCTATCTTTTTTTTTTTTATTGAACTTCACCAGAACTTTGCTACACTGTATATAGATTTAGAAAATCATGACAAGAAAACAACAACATCCAAGGTTTTAAGATGTAATGGAACAAGGCACCATGCCTTGAGAAAGTGATCTTGAACATAAACAAGAAAATGGCGGAAAAGGTCTTGCATGATTTATTTTCCCTCCCTCTTTGAGCTAGCAGCCGTCCCGTCCTCCAGGATTTCAGTCCTACAGTGTGCTCTTTTACTTTGACCATGCTCTTTTAATGAGAGGCCCTGTCATTGAAATTGCAAATGAGAGACCACAGTCAATATTTGGCTTCTCGGGGGAATAGACATTGAGCTGATCATTTATCTATTGATGAGTTCAATAATATGTTGCCTGAAGGAGTGGTGTATGTTTGTCTGGGAGTGGTGTGTGTGTGTGTGTTAGGGGGGTGAGTCAGTGAGCTCTCCATGTCAGTATTACTGCCCTGGGGATGGGTGTCTTAGCCCCCAACCTCCCCCTCACACAGAAACGAGCTGCATTGACAAAACAGGCAGGAGCACAGCTGGTACCACTAACCAGGCTTTGACAGTGACGGACAGACAGGAGGGATGGTGCGAGTGTGACAGCCTGTCCACTCTTCTCCCACTCACTGTTTCAGACAGAAAATACATGGAAGAGAGAGAATTCTCATAGACCTTCACTTCGTGTGGCGGTGTCTTGTTAGGCTTCAGTGCAGCTTTTGACATTATCGATCATAGTCTGCTGCTGGGAATACGTATGTGTTATGGCTTTACACCCCCTGCTATAATGTGGATGAAGAGTTACTTGTCTAACAGAACACAGAGGGTGTTCTTTAATGGAAGCCTTTCAAACATAATCCAGGTAGAAGCAGGAATTCCCCAGCGTAGTTGTTTAGGCCCCTTTCTTTTTTCAATCTTTACTAACGACATGCCACTGGCTTTGAGTAAGGCCAGTGTGTCTACAGTGGCTTGCGAAAGTATTCACCCCCCTTGACATTTTTCCTATTTTATTGCCTTACAACCTGGAAATAAAATATGTTTTTTTGGGGGGGGGTATCATTTGATTTACACAACATGCCTACCACTTTGAAGATGCAAAATATTTTTTATTGTGAAACAAGAATAATAAAACTTCAGTGTGCGTAACTATTCACCCCCCCAAAGTCAATACTTTGTAGAACCACCTTTTGCAGCAATTACAGCTGCAAGTGTCTTGGGGTATGTCTCTATAAGCTTGGCACATCTAGCCACTGAGAATTTTGCCCATTCAAGGCAAATCTGCTCCAGCTCCTTCAAGTTGGATGGGTTCTGCTGGTGTACAGAAATATTTAAGTCATACCACAGATTCTCAATTGGATGGCGGTCTGGGCTTTGACTAGGCCATTCCAAGACATTTAAATGTTTCCCCTTAAATCACTCAAGTGTTGCTTTAGCAGTATGCTTAGGGTCATTGTCCTGCTGGAAGGTGAACCTCCATCCCAGTCTCAAATCTCTGGAAGACTGAAACAGGTTTCCCTCAAGAATTTCCCTGTATTTAGCGCCATCCAACATTCCTTCAGTTCTGACCAGGTTCCCAGTCCCTGCCTATGAAAAACATCACCACAGCATGATGCTGCCACCACCATGCTTCACTGTGGGGATGGTTTTCTTGGGGTGATGGAAGGTGTTGGGTTTGCGTAGAGAAAGTGTTTTCCTTGATGGCCAAAAGCTCAATTTTTAGTCTCACCTGACCAGAGTACCTTCTTCCATATGTTTGGGGAGTCTCCCACATGTCTTTTGACAAGCACCAAACATGTTTGCTTATATTTTTTGGGGGGCCACTCTTCCGTAAAGCCCAGCTCTGTGGCGTGCACGGCTTAAAGTGGTCCTATGGACAGATACTCCAATCTCCGCTGTGGAGCTTTGCAGCTCCTTCAGGGTTATCTTTGGTCTGTTGCCTTTGATGAATGCCCTCCTTGCCTGGTCTGTGAGTTTTGGTGGGTGGCCCTCGTGGCAGGTTTGTTGTGGTGCCATATTCTTTCCATTTTAAATAATGGATTTAATGGTGCTCCGTGGGATGTGCAAAGTTTGTGATACATTTTTTTATAACCCAACCCTGATCTGTACTTCTCCACAACTTTGTCCCTGACCTGTTTGGAGAGCTCCTTGGTCTTCATAGTACTGCTTCCTTGGTGGTGCCCCTTGCTTAGTGGTGTTGCAGACTCTGGGGCCTTTCAGAACAGGTGTACATATATACAGTGAGGGGAAAAAGTATTTGATCCCCTGCTGATTTTGTGTGTTTGCCCACTGACAAAGAAATAATCAGTTAATCATTTTAATGGTAGGTTTATTTGAACAGTGAGAGACAGAATAACAACAACAAAAAATCCAGAAAAAAAGCATGTAAAAAATGTTATAAAATGATTTGCATTTTAATGAGGGAAATAAGTATTTGACCCCTCTGCAAAACATGACTTAGTACTTGGTGGCAAAACCCTTGTTGGCAATCACAGAGGTCAGACGTTTCTTGTAGTTGGCCACCAGGTTTGCACACATCTCAGGAGAGATTTTGTCCCACTCCTCTTTGCAGATCTTCTCCAAGTCATTAAGGTTTCGAGATTGACATTTGGCAACTCGAACCTTAAGCTCCCTCCACAGATTTTCTATGGGATTAAGGTCTGGAGACTGGCTAGGCCACTCCAGGACCTTAATGTGCTTCTTTTGAGCCACTCCTTTGTTACCTTGGTCGTGTGTTTTGGGTCATTGTCATGCTGGAATACCCATCCACGACCCATTTTCAATGCCCTGGCTGAGGGAAGGAGGTTCTCACCCAAGATTTGACGGTACATGGCCCCGTCCATCGTCCCTTTGATGCGGTGAAGTTGTCCTGTCCTCTTAGCAGAAAAACACCCCCAAAGCATGTTTCCACCTCCATGTTTGACGGTGGGGATGGTGCTCTTGGGGTCATAGGCAGCATTCCTCCTCCTCCAAACACGGCGAGTTGAGTTGATGCCAAAGAGCTCCATTTTGGTTTCATCTGACCACAACACTTTCACCCAGTTGTCCTCTGAATCATTCAGATGTTCATTGGCAAATTTCAGACAGGCATGTATATGTGCTTTCTTGAGCAGGGGGACCTTGCGGGCGCTGCAGGACTTCAGTCCTTCACGGCGTAGTGTGTTACCAATTGTTTTCTTGGTGACTATGGTCCCAGCTGCCTTGAGATCATTGACAAGATCCTCCCGTGTAGTTCTGGGCTGATTCCTCACCATTCTCATGATCATTGCAACTCCACGAGGTGAGATCTTGCATGGAGCCCCAGGCCGAGGGAGATTGACAGTTCTTTTCTGTTTCTTCCATTTGCGAATAATCGCACCAACTGTTGTCACCTTCTCACCAAGCTGCTTGGTGATGGTCTTGTAGCCCATTCCAGCCTTGTGTAGGTCTACAATCTTGTCCCTGACATCCTTGGAGAGCTCTATGGTCTTGGCCATGGTGGAGAGTTTGGAATCTGATTGATTGATTGCTTCTGTGGACAGGTGTCTTTTATACAGGTAACAAACTGAGATTAGGAGCACTCCCTTTAAGAGTGTGCTCCTAATCTCAGCTCGTTACCTGTATAAAAGACACCTGGGAGCCAGAAATCTTTCTGATTGAGAGGTCAAATACTTATTTCCATCATTAAAATGCAAATCAATTTATAACATTTTTGACATGCGTTTTTCTTGTTATTCTGCCTCACTGTTCAAATAAACCTACCAGACTGATCAGTTCTTTGTCAGTGGGCAAATGTACAAAATCAGCAGGGGATCAAATACTTTTTTCCCTCACTGTTTGCTGAGATCATGTGACACTTAGATTGCACACAGGTAGACTTTAACTAATAATGTGACTTCTGAAGGTAACTGTTTGCACCAGATCTTATCTAGGGGCTTCATAGCAAAGGGGGTGAATACATATGCACACACCAGTTCTTTTTTCATTTCACTTCACCAATTTTTGACTTTTGTGTTTGTCCATTACATGAAATCCAAATACAGCCAATGAAATTACAGGTTGTAATGCATCAAAATTCTTCAACTTCTCCGCTATGCAATCTGGTTTCAGAGCTGGTCATGGGTGCATCTCAGCCACGCTCAAGGTCCTAAACGATATCGTAACCGCTATTGATAAGAAACAATGCTGTGCTGCCGTATTCATTGACCTGGCCAAGGCTTTCGACTCTGTCAATCACCACATCCTCATTGGCAGACTCAATAGCCTTGGTTTCTCAAATGATTGCCTCGCCTGGTTCACCAACTACTTCTCTGATAGAGTTCAATGTGTCAAATCGGATGGCCTGTTGTCCGGGCCTCTGGTAGTCTCTATGGGGGTGCCACAGGGTTCAATTCTTGGGCCAACTCTTTTCTCTGTATACATCAATGATGTCGCTCTTGCTGCTGGTGAGTCTCTGATCCACCTCTACGCAGACGACACCATTCTGTATACTTCTGGCCCTTCTTTGGGCACTGTGTTAACAACCCTCCAGACGAACTTCAATGCCATACAACTCTCCTTCCGTGGCCTCCAACTGCTCTTAAATACTAGCAAAACTAAATGCATGCTCTTCAACCGATCACTGCCCGTACTTAGAATATGTGGACAACTACAAATACCTAGGTGTCTGGTTAGACTGCAAGTTCTCCTTCCAGACTCACATCAAACATCTCCAATCCAAAGTTAATCTAGAATTGGCTTCCTATTTCGCAACAAAGCATCCTTCACTCATGCTGCCAAACATACCCTCGTAAAACTGACCATCCTACCGATCCTCGACTTCGGCGATGTCATTTACAAAATAGCCTCCAACACCCTACTCAATAAACTGGATGTAGTCTATCGCAGTGCCATCCGTTTTGTCACCAAAGCCCCATATACTACCCACCACTGCGACCTGTACGCTCTCGTTGGCTGGCCCTCGCTTCATACTCGTCGCCAAACCCACTGGCTCCAGGTCATCTACAAGACCCTATTAGGCAAAGTCCCCCCTTTTCTCAGCTCACTGGTCACCATAGCAGCACGCGTTCCAGTAGGTATATCTCTCTGGTCACCCCCAAAGCCAATTCCTCCTTTGGCCGTCTCTCCTTCCAGTTCTCTGCTGCCAATGACTGGAATGAACTACAAAAATCTCTGAAACTGGAAACACATCTCCCTCACTAGCTTTAAGCACCAGCTGTCAGAGCAGCTCACAGATCACTGTACCTGTACATAGCCCATCTATAATTTAGCCCAAACAACTACCTCTTCCCCTACTGTATTTATTTATTTATTTATTTTTGCTCCTTTGCACCCCATTATTTCTATTTCTACTTTGTACTTTCTTCCACTACAAATCTACCATTCCAGTGTTTTACTTGCTATATTGTATTTACTTTGCCACCATGGCCTTTTTTGCCTTTACCTCCCTTATCTCACCTCATTTGCTCACATTGTATATAGACTTATTTTTCTACTGTATTATTGACTGTATGTTTGTTTTACTCCATGTGTAACTCTGTGTTGTTGTATGTGTCGAACTGCTTTGCTTTATCTTGGCCAGGTCGCAATTGTAAATGAGAACTTGTTCTCAACTTGCCTACCTGGTTAAATAAAGGTCAAATAAAATTTCAAAAATTAAAATAGGAGAAACGCCAAGGGGGTGAATACTTTTGCAAGGCACTGCATGTATGCGGATGACTCAACACTACACGTAACTGAAATGAATGAAACACTGAACAAAGAGCTGCAGTTAGTTTCGGAATGCGTAGCAAGGAATAAGTTAAGTTATTTCCAAAACTAAAAGCATTATATTTGGAACAAATCATTCACTTAACCTCAACTACATCTCGTAATGAATAATGTGCAAATTGAGCAAGTTGACGTGACTAACTGCTTGGAGTAACCCTGGATTGTAAACTGTCATGGTCAAACATATTGATACAACAGTAGCTAAGATGGGGAGAAGTCTGTCCATAATAAAGTGCTGCTTTGCTGCCTTAACAACACTATCGACAAGACAGGTCCTACAGGCCCTGGTTTTGTCGCACCCGGTCCACTGTTCAGTCGTGTGGTCAGGTGCCACAAAGAGGGACTTGGGAAAATTGCAGTTGGCTCAGAACAGGGCAGCACGGCTGGCACTTAAAGGTACACGGAGAGCTAACATGGCTAAAATTGGAAGAGAGATTGACTTATTACTTGTTTTTGTAAGAGGTGTTGACAAGCTGAAGGTATCGAGCTGTCTGCTTTAAAATACTAGCACACAGCTCAGACACCCATGCATACTCAACAAGACATGCCACCAGGGGTCTCTTCACAATCCCCAAGTCCAGAACAGACTATGGGAGGCACACAGTACTACATAGAGCAATGACTACATGGAACTCTATTCCACATCAGGTAACTGATGCAAGCAGTAGAATCAGATTTAAAAAGCAGGTAAAAATACACCTTATGGAACAGCGGGGACTGTGAAGTAACACAAACATAGACACAGACACATGCATACACACGATAACATACGCACTATACACACACGTACATATGGATTTTGCGTTGTCGAAATGTGGTAGTGGAGTATGGGCCTGAGGGTACACACTTAGTGTGTTGTAAGTTCTGTAATGAATGTATTGTAATGTTTTTAAAATTGTATAGCTGCCTTAATTTTGCCGGACCCCAGGAAGAGCTAATGGGGGTCCATAATAAATAGAAAAGTCACTACTTTCACCTCTGATTTGTAGCACCCACCTAGCCTGAAATACAGAACCTATTTTGCTAACATTCTGCTCCTTGTACTCCATGTCATGTTTAGCATGACAAGGAGTGGAACGATAACTCAAACCGACTGGTACCCAGGCTAGCGAAAAACCTTTTTGCGCCGGAGTCCTCACCACTCATCAGCTCTCACTGTAGAGAAGGGAGAAGTGATTGTTTGTAATTGCGTGCCAGTGATCTTCCGGGACTATAGGGGACACAGCTGCTTTGCCAGAGGGGAAGTCCTCTGGGTCACTGCTGCTTAGTAACCAGCACAGTCCCACAGCAGGTGATGCTGGTCATTAACGTGAACATGGGCACAGTACATTCATAATAGATGAGTGTGGCCGAACAACAACTATGGATTCTATACCAGTATAGGCTAGTCTCCTGTGGAATTAATGTAGGCTAGGCTATACAAAAGGGCACAACACTGGTATTTTTGTGGTTCCAATTTCACCTTGATGTTGCTCTCATCCTGCTACCTATCACACTCTTCAGGAGAAAAATAACAGAAGAGTGGCATGGTGCCACTAAGTTAGCCTAGGTAGGTACACTACATGACCAAAAGTATGTGGACACCTGCTCGTCGAACATCTCATTCCAAAATCATGGGTATTAATATGGAGTTGGTCCCCCCTTTGCTGCTATAACAGCCTCTACTCTTCTGGGAAGGGTTTCCACTTGATGTTGGAACATTGCTGCGGGAACTTGCTTCCATTCAGCCACAAGAACATTAGTGACGTTGGGCACTGATGTTGAGTGATTAGGCCTGGCTAATCGGCGTTCCAATTCATCCCAAAGGTGTTCGATGGGGTTGAGTTTAGGGCTCTGTGCAGAACAGACAAGTTCTTCCACAGCCATCTCAACAAAACCTTTTCTGTATGAACCTCGCTTTGTGCACGGGGGCATTGTCATGCTGAAACAGGAAAGGGCCTTCCCCAAACTGTTGCCACAAAGATGGAAGCACAGAATCATATAGAATGTCATTGTATGCTGTAGCGTTAAGATTTTTCTTCCCTGGAACTAAGGGGTCTAGCCTGAACCATAAAAAACAGCCCCAGACCATTATTCCTCCTCCACCAAACTTTACAGTTGCCTCTATGCATTCGGGCAGGTAGCGTTCTCCTGGTATCCACCAAACATAGATTCGTCTTTCGGTCTGCCAGATGGTGATCCCGTGATTCCTCACTCCAGAGAACATGTTTCCGCTGCTCCAGAGTCCAATGGCGGTGAGCTTTACAGCACTTCAGCCGACGCTTGGCATTGCGCATGTTGATCTTAGACTTGTTTGTGGCTGCTCAGCCATGGAAAACAATTCATGAAGCTCCCGACGAACAGTTTTCATGCTGACATTGCTTCCAGAGGCAGTTTGGGACTCGGTAGTGAGTGTTGCAACCGAGAACAGACGATTTTTACTCACCAAGCGCTTCAGCACTCGACGGTTCCGTTCTATGAGCTTGTGTGGCCTACCACTTTGCAGTTGAGCCGTTGTTGCTCCTAGAAGTTTCCATTTCAAAACAACAGCATTTACAGTTAACCGGGGCAGCTTGTTGGAAAGGTGGCATCTTATGACGGTGCCCCATTGAAAGTCCCTGAGCTCTTCAGTAAGGTCATTCTACTGACAATGTTGTCATGGAGATTGCATGGCTGTGTGCTAGATCTTATACACCTGTCAGCAAGGGGTGTGGCCGAAATAGACAAATCCACTAATTTGAAGGGGTGTCCACATACTTTTGCATGTAGAGTGTATATGGAATAGTCTTGTCTTCATTGACTTCATTTGCGCAATTGACATATCTTGCCATTTGGATCAGAGCCAGAGGGCATAGGCCTACTACAATCATGTTGTTGATTACAGGTTTTAAAACAATAGATTTGTAGATTAGATTTAGCCTCTACCCGCGACATATTCATACATAGTCATTTCAACTCCTGGTTATAAATGTTGGTGTGCTTTTTTCGTTTTTATTTTCAGTTTTATTTTCAGTTTCTTTACACAAATATATCGTGACTCTTGAGTGATCGAAGATTGCTTACAGATTGAACTGCGCTCGTGGTGCAGGAAAACTGCACGACTCCTCTCTTTCCCACAATTCACCACGCGCCAGCCTGCTGTCTGTGGTGCTGAAGCGGCGCGTGCTGGGGACTGGAGCACCAACACACAATCGAGGCATCCTCTCGCGGGATGGTCAGAGGAGCTACGAAGTAGATAGAAGAAGAGTGTTTGCAATTCAGGAATCCAAGCCAATTATTTGTGATTTAAAAAAAATATAAAATACAATTTACAGTAGTCTGAATTTGTGTAAGCTGTTTTGATAGCACATAGCCTATTTACGCTGTACATGTTAGGTTTTTACACAGCCCTCTCTCTAAATTATTTCGCTCTCATCCTTATTGTTGTTGCCTGCCGGTGTCGGGCATTCTTTATGCACAGCAAACTGATCCAGTTCTCTCCGAGAAAATAGACCTTCGCGTCGGAACAGCATGGCCCGGTCCAGTCGCACCCACTGAGAGAGATGGAAGCCAAGCAGCACTCCATAAAGAGCCTGAAGAGCTACCCGGAGGCGGGGGGCCGGAGCCTGACGGCGGCCGCGGGAGACGTCGGTGGTGGAGGAGGGTGTCGTGCCGGCTCGGCACAGATGGAGATGGAGGCAAACATACAGAAAGCCATTGACTTCAAGGTGGAGGGCCACCGTTGCTACAAAGAGAAGAAATTCCGGGAAGCGATAGGGAAGTACCACCGGGCTCTGCTGCAGCTGAAAGGGGTACATTTAGTGGATGGAACCACGGGCTCCGAGGTCAACCTCCTGAGCCAAGCCGCGGTCAAACTGACGGAGGAGCAGCGGAGAACTGTGGAGATCACGGAGATCGAGTGCTACGACAGCCTGACAGGTGAGTAGCTAGCCTAATCGGTGTTTTTGCTCGGCATCGCGCGGCCACGTAACCGAGGAGACCCCGGCTCTTGAGGGGCTTGAGCCTGGAAAGCTCATGTTCTGAGATTGAACCACGGCTGCCATTGTTCGTTTCGGTTCACGGGGTTAGGAAGGAACGAGTTTAGACAATTAGCCAGTGTCAAGCATAATTTCCGCTGCTGTGAGGCCTGTATGGGCATAAATTAATAAGATTTGGCTTAATAATACATTAATAGCTTGCGCTTTTCACAATGGACAGCGCCAAATCTCGATTAAAGGTCCAATGCAGCTATTTTTATCTCAATATCAAATAATTTCTGGGAAATAATAAAGTACCTTACCTTGATTGTTTTCAATAACAATTGTCAAAAATAAACAAAAACAGCTTCATAGCATAGAGCAATTTCTAAAGCTAGAATTTTGCTAGGACTGTCTGGGAGGGATCTGAGTGGGGCTAAAAGAACGGAAAACTAAGCTGTTATTGGTAGAGAGGTTTGGAATTATCTTTCTTATTGGTCTATTAACTCATTTACCACCTGGTGATGTCACTAGGCAGGTCAAAACTCCGTCCCACCAAAACAGGCTGAAAATTCAGTCTTTTCGAACAGCTCTTATACTAAAAGGTCATTTTAATTTTCACAATTTCACCGTATTATTCCAACATAGTGTGGAAATATATGTATATAAAACACAGGAAAAGCACTTTTTTTACTGCACTGGGCCTTAATGATTCCTTTATTAGTAACTGGCACAGGGGTTAATTATAATATCTTATCATTTGTGTGCTAGACACATTTTTGCCTCAAGCCATGTCTTCCTCCTGTGATTGTTATCACTGTCTGTCTCTCTTTGTTGTGCTCCATTAAAGTTTATTTTTGCTGCTCTGGATTCAAAACCTTCTCCCCCAGTTAATTCCTTTGATAGCCACGGGGGAAACCAGCGATTTGATGTTGATCAACTGTTAATGTAGTCAGTGGAACGGCTATATTAGCAGGAGTGTACATCCTGTGGAAAAGGGACACAGATACACACAGTGGGAGCCTGGGGTTATATGGTGCCATATCATCCAACACATGATGTCTCTCCCACAGTGCCGCTGTGTTGTTACAAACACAGTTCACATGCTCGGAGGTGGAAAAACATGGTGTGGACAATCCCAGTTTACAGGTGAAATCTGTCTACATGGATCCTTGAATGACTGCACAAATACAAGTAATACGCCACTAATGGCTGCGTTTACACAGGCAGCCCAATTCTGATATTTTACCCAGTTATTGACAAAAGACCTGATCTGATTTGTCAAAAGACCAATTAGTGAAAAAATATCGGAATTGGGCTGCCTGTGTAAACGCAGCCAATGAATTGCAACCTACAACAATTTCTATAGTTAGAATACTTGACAATATTAGGACTCTTTTCTGGTCAGCATCGTCATGTCTGGTCATCAAGGTTTATCTGTCTATCAAACCAAGCACAAGTGTCAGTTAAATAGGCTATGTATGTGTAATGTAATTAGAAAAGATAAACTGATATCTTACTCAGATTAACTTAATATCTCTAACAAGGAGATTTGAGTAAAGCTGAGCTTACAGGTATTTGTTTTTGGTAATTCTTTGAGTAAGAAATAGGATCATCTATTGAACAGATGTGAGTGTAAGAGATTGTCTACTGGCAGATAATCTATGAAACAGACGAGATTTGATTCTAACAGATACAGTAGTCTGTCTGGCAGATGTGAGTTGGCCTATAGGGGATTAGATGTGTCTGTGGGTCTAATGACGACCGTATGAAATATTGTTTACCACTGTGACAGTAGTCTGTCTACATGAGAGTATGGTAAGATGTTACGTAATGCATTGTGAAATCTATTTGGTGAGTGATATGCTATGATATATTTTATGGTGCCTGTCTTATTCATTTTGTTGAATATGTCTATGAGGATTCAGCCCCCCCTATTATTCAGAGGAATCTCTGATTCAGCGGTGTCATTTTCAGTACAAGATATTCTAACAAACGGTTAACATGAAAACATAGAATGGTTAAAGGCAGGCTGGGTTGCTGTGGTGCTGGCTGTGTCTCTCTGTCCTGGCTCCGCTGGGTCCTGGCTCAGCTGGTGTGACAGGCTGAAGGTCGACTCTCTCTTCCCCGTCTTATGGCCCTCTGTCTGGGTCCTGTCGGGAAGATACCCTGGTGTGAAGGAGAAATGGAGATGGAGGTAGGGGGATGGAAAGAGAGGCTAAAAGAAAGAGAGGGAGAGTAAAAGAGCGAAGAAGAGAGGAAGAAAGAGAAAAGGAAGAGGGAAAGCGAGGAAGACACTGGGCCCTTTCCTGTTGTTATTCTCGTGTCCATCACCTCATTCTGCTCTCAATTCTCACAATAACAAAGACCCTTTCACAGTAATAGCAGTGATAATGCGTATTGTTCATAGCCCACATCCTCTCAGTGGTGTGCGTTTTTCAGATAATGTATTTGTGATTATTTCTATTTTATTTTAGAATGAATAAAAATACATGTACATTGCGTACATATTTCATAAGACTGGAGACCTCTCCACCCTACCAACAGTCTGGTTACCCAGAGTCCTGCTGGACAGAAGGTGGCCCCTGTGGTGTTGAGTGAGGCAGTGTTTTGATTGGCCAGCTGTCTTAGTCTCTGACGCATGATACAGGTGCAACAGAGCGAACAGCCTCACCTCCAGCTCGTCTGTGTGTGTGTGTGTGCGCGTGCCTGCGTGATTCTGTTTGTCTCAGCAATCGCAGCTCTGAAGAACAGCAGCTAACCAAGGGGGTATCTGATATGGAGGAAGGTGGGGGTACACAGATTGCTTCTCACCCTGCCATTCTCACAGTGCCCATACTGACATTGCTGTGTGTGGTGTCTGTTTTTTGTGTAGGGATGTGCGAGCTTATGGCGTGCGCGTGTGTGCGTGTGCGTGCTTGACTTTGTCGTGACAAGGACAGGCTTTTCCTTCCTATTGTGTGTCTCGTCACGGCACCGTTTTTAAATGACATGGCTACCCGACAAATGCGGCCCAGAAATGTTCACTACATGCAGCGATTTTGCCGTCAGCATGCTGCAGACAGGGATTGTGTTTGGAGACTGAGATTCAAGACAAGAGATAGGAGAGAAGCCGACATCAAAGGAGACAAGTAATGATAGAAAGAGACAGAGGAGGAAACTGTGAGCGAATGAGACAAGTAATAAAGACCTGCATTTGGCTGTGATGGTGGTTTGGAAGAAGGAAAAAAAACACCAAAGAAGAGAGAGAGAGAGAGAGAGAATAGAGAGGGAGGGAGAGAAACAGGACGATGGAGGTTTGTGCCTACAGTGTTGTTACCAGATTCTGTCTGAGAGAGCCATTGAGATGAATGGCCTATTTGCTGTTGTCCTAAAAGAGACATAATTCTGTTTCCCCATGGAGCTGTGGGACTGTATCTAAGTGGGTTACACCAGTCTGTCTGTCTGTAGCCGCTCTGGAAATGGTGCTGCAACATGTTGGCCAGAGGGAGACCGTCAGCCACGCAAGTTGATGGTTTTTGGGATGAATCATGTTCTGCAGGCAGCACACCCACCCACCCAAACCAGATGCTGTGCTCACAGATACATGTGAAAACAGCAAATATACTAATGGTTTTTACAGTCTTCTTTTTATACATGGCACTCAAAGCGCTTCCCAAAATGGAGACCCTATGAGCAAAAGACGTTGAAAAGTCATTGAGAATACGTCTTTTCAACGTCTTGTGCTCACTGGGGAGGAAGAATATAAAAACAGCAGGAAGCAGTTTATGCGTTATTAGAAAATACACCTTTTTTTATTTAAGGTATCTGTGACCAACAGAAGCATATCTGTATTCCCAGTCATGTGAATAGATTAGGGCATAATGAATGTATTTCAATTGACTGATTTCCTTATATGAACTGTAACTCAGTAAAATCGTTGAAATTGTGGCATGTTGCGTTTATATTTTTGTTCAGTGTATTTGGCATGAATAGACTGGTTTTACACACAACAACTTTCTATCCACGACGGCACGGCTCAGTTACGCAGGTTTAGGTAGCCTATACAGGACAGCTGTATATTCTATATAAAATAAATACATTGTTAGCTGATTAGTATTCTGTTGTATCTAAAATTCATTTGACAATCTGCAATGTTTGAATTTCCAACTTTAATTACTGAGAAAGTAATTACATTATTGCCACCAGCCAGCAGTCAAAAAATTGCAGCATTGCGACACTGTGTATAGCTTTGTGAAATGTTAGGCTTAACCTGAGAAAAGGCCGTAAATCTTGGTCATTATTTTGAATATACATTTCTGGTCAGTGTGACCTTGACCTTCTGCCAAGGACATATTCTTTAGACATTTTTAGTCAGTCCAATGGCCTTGCTTACAGTATTTGTGCCAAATATATGATCAATGCAGAGATAAATAACCACTTATTCAACTCAGAAATTTGTTTCCGGTCACTAATGATTCAATACTTCAGTGGGTCATACCCTGTCACGCCCTGACCGGGTGAACTCAGGTGTTTTGGGTCAGGGTGGTTTATGTTGGGTGGTTTTCCTGTGTTTGTTTTCTGTTTTGCGTTGGAGCCTTGTGTTGGCTCTATTGGGGAGTATTTCTATGTTGGTTTCTGTCTTCCCAATCAGAGACAGCTGTCGCTAGTTGTCTCTGATTGTGATCTCATTTAAGTTCATTTTCCCCCACGCTGTTCGTGGGAATTGTATTTGCATTGCTATTCGTAGCCTGTGAAGCTGTTCGTTCATGGTATCGTTTCTTGTTTTGCTGGTTCACCGTTCTAATAAAAATGATGATGAACCAAACCTCCGCTGCGCCTTGGTCCCTCTATAACGACGAACGTTACAGAATTCCCCACCGAACCAGGACCAAGCAGCGGGAGGAAAAGGAGCGCGAGAGATGGGCTCGCGAGGGAAAGGAGTTCTGGACCTGGGAGGAGATCATGTCGGGGAAAGGACCCTGGCGGACGGACTCCCAGGTCGAGGAGGAAAAGCCAGCCGGTAGACGGAGTCGCAGGCGGCGGTCGAGGAGGCCCGGAAAACAGCCCCAAGAAAATTTTGGGGGGGGGCTAATGGGGTGGTCCGGTAGGGCAGAGGAAGAGCCCAGACCACTGCTCTCGTGGGGGATGACGGCGGAGGAAGAGACGAGGATGAGGCAGTTGATTGAGGACCTGCAGAGGGAAGATCTGGAGGAGGAGCCCTGGTATGCGGAGTTGCGCGCTGTGTCGCCAGTGCGCCCGCACAGCCCAGTGCGTCCGGTGGACAGACCCAGCACATGCCGTGCTAAGATGGGAATCCAGCCGGGACGAGTGGCTAAACCAGCTCCACGCTACAGGTCACCTATACGTGTTCACAGTCCTGTCTGGCCCGTCCCTGCTCCCCGCACCAAGCCCACGGTGCGTGTCCACAGTCCTGTCCGGCCCGTCCCTGCTCCCCGCTCCAGGCCACGGGAAGCGGAGTTGCGCGGTGTGTCGCCAGTGCGCCCGCACAGCCCGGTACGTCCGGTGGACATGCCCAGCACATGCCGTGCTAGGATGGGCATCCAGCCAGGACGAGTGGCTAAACCGGCTCCACGCTTCAGGGCACCAGTACGTGTTCACAGTCCTGTCTGGCCCGTCCCTGCTCCCCGCACCAGGTTAGTGGTGCGTGTCCCCAGTCCTGTCCGGCCCGTTCCTGCTCCCCGCACCAAGTCAGAGGTGCGTGTTCCCAGTCCTGTCCGGCCCGTTCCTGCTCCCCGCACCAGGTTAGTGGTGCGTGTCCCCAGTCCTGTCCGGCCCGTTCCTGCTCCCCGCACCAGGTTAGTGGTGCGTGTCCCCAGTCCTGTCCGGCCCGTCCCTGCTCCCCGCACCAAGTCAGTGGTGCGTGTCCCCAGTCCTGTCCGGCCCGTCCCTGCTCCCCGCACCAGGTTAGTGGTGCGTGTCCCCAGTCCTGTCCGGCCCGTCCCTGCTCCCCGCACCAGGTTAGTGGTGCGTGTCCCCAGTCCTGTCCGGCCCGTCCCTGCTCCCCGCACCAGGTTAGTGGTGCGTGTCCCCAGTCCTGTCCGGCCCGTCCCTGCTCCCCGCACCAGGTTAGTGGTGCGTGTCCCCAGTCCTGTCCGGCCCGTTCCTGCTCCCCGCACCAAGTCAGAGGTGCGTGTTCCCAGTCCTGTCCGGCCCGTTCCTGCTCCCCGCACCAGGTTAGTGGTGCGTGTCCCCAGTCCTGTCCGGCCCGTTCCTGCTCCCCGCACCAAGTCAGTGGTGCGTGTCCCCAGTCCTGTCCGGCCCGTCCCTGCTGCCCGCACCAAACCAGTGGTGCGTGTTCCCAGTCCGGCACGGCCCGGGTCCGGTCCACCGGTGCCCAATCCTGTTCCGGGCGACGGCTCCGCTCCAGAGCCTGGGCATGCCGCTCCACAGTGGTCCAGTCCGGGCCAGAGGGGTAGGGCTAAGGTGGAGGCGGGGGGGAGAACACGCCCGGGGCCAGAGCCTCCACCGAGGGTGAGGCGCCCACCCGGATTCCCCCCCCTAATAGACTTAAGTTTGGTGCGCCGGGAGTACGCACCGTTGAGGGGGGGGTACTGTCACGCCCTGACCGGGTGAACTCAGGTGTTTTGGGTCAGGGTGGTTTATGTTGGGTGGTTTTCCTGTGTTTGTTTTCTGTTTTGCGTTGGAGCCTTGTGTTGGCTCTATTGGGGAGTATTTCTATGTTGGTTTCTGTCTTCCCAATCAGAGACAGCTGTCGCTAGTTGTCTCTGATTGGGATCTCATTTAAGTTCATTTTCCCCCACGCTGTTCGTGGGAATTGTATTTGCATTGCTATTCGTAGCCTGTGAAGCTGTTCGTTCATGGTATCGTTTCTTGTTTTGCTGGTTCACCGTTCTAATAAAAATGATGATGAACCAAACCTCCGCTGCGCCTTGGTCCCTCTATAACGACGAACGTTACATACCCACTGGGCACAGATGTCAGTTCAATGTTGAGGTTTGATTTGTATTTGGTTGAGTTGTCAACTAATGTGAATTCAACGTGAAATCAACAAAACATTTCACCATGTCATTGGATTTGGGTTAAAAAAATCAAAATCCCTGACTTTTTCCAGGTTGATTCAACATTTAATCACATCTAAATTTTGGGTTGAAATTACGTGGAAACAACTCTGATTTAACCAGTTTTTGTCCAGTGGGTAGGCCATATAATTGTACATATGTAAGATAATCGCTATAAAAATTACTTGAGTAGATGCTGAGATAAAAAATAACTATCTCAGAAAATGCCATTGGGACTGCTGTAATAGTGACAAAAGGTCAAGGTCATAGTGATTGAACGTATCAGTAGGTTCCATGTACAGTACACTGAGTACACCAAACATTAGGAACACCTTCCTAATATTGAGTTGGACCCCCCTTTTTACCTTCAGAACAACCTCAGGGCATGGACTACATGTTGGCCCATGTTGACTCCAATGCTTCCCACAGTTGGGTCAAGTTGGCTGGATGTCCTTTGGGTGGTGGACCATTCTTGACACGCACACGCTGGAAACTGTTGAGCGTAAAAACCCCAGCAGCATTGCAGTTCTTGACACAAACCGGTGTGCCTGGCACCTACTACCATACCCCGTTCAAAGGCACTTCAATCTTTTGTATGGCCCATTCACCCTCGGAATGGAAGACATACACAGTCCATATCTCAATTTTCTCAAGGCTTAAAAATCCTTCATTAACCTGTCCCCAGTGGTTTAAAGTACTTAAGTAAAAATAATTTAATGTACTACTTAAGTCGTGTTTTTGTGTATCTGTACTTTACTATTTATATTTTTGACAAATTTTACTTTTACTTTACTACATTCCTAAAGAAAATAATGTACTTTTTACTCCACACATTTTCCTTGACACCCAAAAGTACATTGTGAATGCTTAGCAGGACAGAGATGGTCTAATTCACACACTTATCAAGAGAACATCCCTACTCATCCCTACTGCCACAATAAACACAAATGCTTCGTTTGTAAATGATGTCTGAGTGTTGGAATGTGCCTCTGGCTATCCGTAAATTAAAAAAATATATAATAATTGTGCCTACTGGTTTGCTTAATATAAGGAATTTGAAATGATTCATACTTTTACTTTTTATACTTAAGTATATTTTAGCAATTACATTTACTTTTGATACTTAAGTATATTTATAACCAAATACTTTTTGACTTTTACTCAAGTAGTATATTACTTGGTGACGTTCACTTTTACTTCAGTCATTTTCTATTAAGGTATATTTACTTTTACTCAAGTAAGACAATTGGGTACTTTTTCCACCATTGCCTGTCTCTTCCCCTTCATTTACACTGATTGAAGTGGATTTAACAAGTGACATCAATAAGGATCATAGCTTTCACCTGGATTCATGTGGTCAGTCTATGTCATGGAAAGAGCAGGTGTTCTTAATGTTTTGTATACTCAGTGTATACCCTTACATATGTAGATACTAAAATAATCTGCATTTTCTACCTGATAACAACAATCATTTGTGCCATTTGAAATTGGTTCAGTGGGTATTGAGGGAACATAGGTTTAAGGGGACATAGGGCTGAGGGGACATAGGGCTGAGGGATCATAGGGCTGAGGGAACGTAGTGTGGACCCCACCTATATTAATATGCAGCTTTCTCGATAAATACCAAGTTGTCTCTCCTGTCCACTGGAGCACAGTGTGTTAAGATATTTACAAATGATTCTTACAAATTCTCATTACGGTAGGTGTTGACCAAGAACACTCTGTATGTTCTTACTCTCTGAATCCCCCCCCCTCTCTCTCTTTCTCTCCCCCTCCTTCCCTCTATCTCTCTATCTCCCTCCTTCGCAGATGACTGGATCTTATTTACTGGCATGACTAGAGCACTCTAGCACTGCCAGGGCGATGATATAATACCGTCAGCCTTGGATGTGATCGCTCATCACCATACCGACAATGACAAATGATACGCAAATGCAGCAATGGAGAGGTCACAAAGGTCCACCAAAGTCACCTAACTCTTTTCTTCCCTCTCTCTCTCTCTCTCTCTCTCCCTATCCCTCTTCTAATCCCTTCATATTTAACAGTTCCTTTAAAACCCTGTCCAGTTTCTCTCACTCTCTTTCCCCCACCCTCCCCCTCTTCACACTCAGCGCCTTTTCTCTTGGCTCCCTGACCGTCCCCAATTCTCTCTGTCTCTCTCTCATTCCCTCTCTCTTGGCTGCAATGGAATGGTAAAGAGGGGAGTACAGCATGCCCAGTCGAGCCCCCACAGTGATGCCATGCCATCTGCAGACCTGGCACAATGCGCCCATGGCTCTCATACAACCCCTGAACGGCCAACATACGACCCAAGGAAAAAACCCATTCTTTCTTTTCACCCTCACTTTCCTCTCTCCCCCTCTGTCCTCCTCTTACTTCCCCATATAATTCACCCTCACTTTCCTCTCTCCCCCTCTGTCCTCCTCTTACTTCCCCATATAATTCACCCTCACTTTCCTCTCTCCCCCTCTGTCCTCCTCTTACTTCCCCATATAATTCACCCTCACTTTCCTCTCTCCCCCTCTGTCCTCCTCTTACTTCCCCATATAATTCACCCTCACTTTCCTCTCTCCCCCTCTGTCCTCCTCTTACTTCCCCATATAATTCACCCTCACTTTCCTCTCTCCCCCTCTGTCCTCCTCTTACTTCCCCATATAATTCACCCTCACTTTCCTCTCTCCCCCTCTGTCCTCCTCTTACTTCCCCATATAATTCACCCTCACTTTCCTCTCTCCCCCTCTGTCCTCCTCTTACTTCCCCATATAATTCACCCTTTCTTTCCTTTCTCCTTTTCCTCCTTCTCCCATACACCTCATACCCCTCATTCTTCCTCTTCCTGTCCTCCTTCAACACCTCCTCCATACACTTCCTCCTCTCCATCTCCTCCTCTAGTGATGTTATTGGCAGTGGGTGAAAGGGAGGAGTTTTGCTGCTCCACTCTGGTTTTATAATAGGGGGCTGACTGGACTGTATAGTAGGCTAGGCCCCGTGATAGATAGTACCCCCTCTGCAGTATTATATAGCACTGAGGACTAAGTCTATATCCTAGATTGCACCCTATTCCCTATATAGTGCACTACTTTTGACCAGGGCCTGGTCAAAAGTAGTGCACTATATAGGGAATAGGGTGCCAATTGGGGCACAGCCTCTGACAGTATTATACCCCCGTTCCCTTCTGGAATGAGATTAAGATTAGAGAGTGATGTCATGAATCTCAAGATTGTTGGGGAAGTGTAGTGGCACTGGGAGCCAAATGGAACTCCCAGTAAATATACTTTTTTATCTCATTCCAGGCAGCGTTCTCCATTCTAAGACTCATGGTTGTCTATTTCTTGTCCGGGGAGAAACGGATGCGACGCTCATTGAAGTCTCGTTACTATGGGGGGCCTAGAATTGCAAGTCAAGGGTCACAAGTTCATAGATAGCCTCGATGTAATAGCCCTGAGAGGAAATGGATGTGGTGAGAAATATGGACTCTTTACATCAGATGCGGATACACACAAGCATGCATACACACACACACACCAGGGGCGAAAATCTCATATCAACTTTGGAGGGGACAATTACATTACATTTTCTCAAGAGCAATTCCTGAGGGGGACACCAAAAGTAGTGCTGTAACACATAGCCTAAGTTTAATATGGTAAATGTATATTGAAGAACCAAAGAAATAAGGTGTTTGCCGTACTCCTAACTACCGGTACCCAAAACTACACAACTAATCACAACAGCAATACCATTGCCTTTAACAAATCTTAGTTCAGTCACCAGTTTAAGTTGAGAGTGGGGGTATCCATGGCATTTTCCAATTATGTTCCTATTTTACAAGTAAAAAAAATTGAGAACCTTTCATAATGTTGCCAAACAAAGACTCAACAAACTTACCTGAGACTTCCTGTCTCTGCCAGTCTGTCCCTGCATATCTGTCCCCAACTCTGCTGTCTGTGTGCCATCTGTTGCCTGCTCTGCCTAATGACATCATTGTGAAACATTCCATTAGCATTTCACTTCTTTCTTATGAACATTTTATCAACTAGTCTGAGATATTAGGCTACTAGGGTTCTTACTTTGCGTTTTGGTGTACTGAAAAATACTCTGATGTCCGTCTTTTTTCTGCCATTTTTCTACCTGGTTGGCTACACACACACAGTATGTAGGTTATTTACAGTAGGAGATGGGCTTCTATCATTTTATCTTCTATCATTCTATATGGGCTTCGATCTAAAAGGTAGCTAGCAAATGTGAAACGGATTGCAGTGACAAGAGTTGACAGCTGTATGAGTTCACCATTTACACAACATATGCTGCAACCTTTTGTAATTTTAATCGTTTGTTTCATATTGGCTGGCTTCTAACAATAGGTGAATTTGCAAAGCTAGCGAGCACCAATTCAGTGGTGTTTGCTATAATCTTTGCTACCCGGGTTAAATAAAGGTGAAATAAAATATATAAATAAAAGTTCCCTTGCGACAATTTAGCTTTTGCAACGAGACCATTAAATATATTTAAAACAATGGTAGAAGAGAGTGTAGTTCTGTTCAGTTTATCGCTAACCTTATCACAGGGACTTTTAAGCACTAACTTACATGCATGCTGATCTTGGAATAAATTGACGATAGCAAAGATTCCATCTTTGACGACGCCACATAAATGGAATAGGTACTAGCTAGCTTAATAGTTAATATTTGCGCGCTAGCTCTGCATATTCAGCTAGTGTGTGTGCGCGATTGACTGGATTAACCTCACGTCAGTTACGTGCATTGAGTGCCTTTCAGACAGTAGATACGACCTCTACGTTACCTAGCAAGCTAAGGAACTGGCAGTGGATCAAACCATTGTGAGGCAAAGGGTGGGTGGGTCGCAATCTTTTGAAACTTAAAAACGCGCTATTAAGTGTCTATAATCAGCACAATTGCTTTCATTGCGTATTATTAATATTATTTAAATTACATAGTTATGTTTCAGTGATATATTGGGGGGGACAAATCATATTTTTCCCAGGATGGGGGGGTCGTGACCCCCCCGTCCCCCCCGGGATTTCCGCCCCTGACACACACACACACACACACACACACACACACACACACACGCACACTGGCCAGTGAGGGAGCTAATGATGTTGATACACCCACTACCTTCAGCTGGTTGTAAATGAATCCCATGAGCATTCTAGGAGCCTGATAGATTAGTGTAAACATACCGCAGCACAATGTTAATGGACATCGATGAAATAATACACAGCCTAAACCTTCTAAAGTGTCCATCATGGCCTCATCGCAGCTCTTTGGCTTAATGCACTGTGTCTAAAAGAAAGCCAGTCTCCTGAAAGGGCTATGGGTGGATCTGCTGCTGAGTGGTAGAGCTCACACACACACACACACACACACACGCACACGCACACGCACACACACAAGTGGGTGGAAGTTGCTGGATCATCGTGGCAGTAAGAAGAGCATTTGAGAACAGTGTATAAAAGGTGTTAGGTGTTACGAAACATCCTGATTGGTGAACAAAATGTGTTGGGTGTTACGAAACATCCTGATTGGTGAACAAAATGTGTTGGGTGTTACGAAACATCCTGATTGGTGAACAAAAGGTGTTGGGTGTTACGAAACATCCTGATTGGTGAACAAAATGTGTTGGGTGTTACGAAACATCCTGATTGGTGAACAAAAGGTGTTGGGTGTTACGAAACATCCTGATTGGTGAACAAAATGTGTTGGGTGTTACGAAACATCCTGATTGGTGAACAAAAGGTGTTGGGTGTTACGAAACATCCTGATTGGTGAACAAAAGGTGTTGGGTGTTACGAAACACGTTATTCCTGCTCAAAACGTTGTGCCGCAGCTTCTACGCAAGGCTGTGACTCATGACTCACGCACCGATTAAGCCACTCACAGGGAACAAAGGAATAACAATCTCCCTCACAAAAGTAGTTTGGACCTGACTAATTGTTTTACATTTATGTCTGTGCTCTACAGAAGATCTCTCCTCATCTGAATAAGCAATTTGAATATGCCAGCAGCATACCACCCTGCATCCCACTGCTAGCTTGCTTCTGAAGCTAAGTAGCATTGGTTCTAGTCAGTCCCTGGATGGGAGACCAGATGCTGCTGGAAGTGGTGTTGGAGGGCCAGTAGGAGGCACTCTTTCCTCTGGTGTAAAAAAATATCCCAATGCCCCAGGGCAGTGATTGGGGACATTTCCCTGTGTAGGGTGTGTTCTTTCGGATGGGACCTAATACGGGTGTCCTGACTCTCTGTCTCTCTGTGGTCACTAAAGATCCCAAGGCACTTATTGTAAGAGTAGGGGTGGTGTCCTGGCTAAATTCCCAATCTGGTCTTCACACCATCATGGCCATCTAATCATCCCCAGCTTAATAATTAGCTCATTCCTCCTCTCCCCTGTAACTATTCCCCAGGTTGTTGGTGTAAAGGAGAATGTGTTCTCAGTCAACGTACCTGGTTAACCTGTTTGGGCTAGGGGGCAGTATTGAGAATTTTGGAAAAAATATGTGCCCATTTTTAACTGCCTCCTACACAACTCAGAAACTAGAATATTTATATTATTGTTCAGGTTTGGATAGAAAACACTCTGAATTTTCTAAAACAGTTTGAATGGTGTCTGTAAGTATAACAAAACTCATATTGCAGGCAAAAACCTGTGAAAAATAGATTTAAAAAAATGTGAATTTTGTGACTGTACTATTTAGTGTCATTGTTTTATAGATACCATAGTGAGAAAGGATTCAGTTCGCAACTCCAACGGCTTCCACTAGATGTCAACGATCTTTATAAAGTTGTTTGAAGCATCTGTGATGAATACAGACCGAATTAGAATGCTTGGAAGTTGACACGTCATCACTTCATTTTTTGCGCCTGCGCATAAATCTGAGAAGACTGTGTTTGTCATAATCGTTTATCTAGACACTTGATAGGTTGTGTGAAAATATTACTGATGTTTACTGATGTTTCACGTTAAAAATGGACCAAAAGATTAATGCTAAACAACGTTTGACATGTTTGAACGAACATAAATAGATTATTTACTAGTTTTTTTTTAGCTTTTCGGCGTGACTTTACACCCCCCACCCAGCCTACTGAACGCTAACTACTTGGTGTTATTTGGACATAAATTATGAACTTTGTCAAAAGAAACCACATTTGTTCTGGACCTGTGATTCCTGGCAGTGCCTTCTGATGGAGATAATCAAAGGTAAGGGGATATTTACAATGTTATTATCGATATTAGATGATGCTAACTGTATAGCTTAGCTTATAGCTTAGCTTATTGTTCTTAGCATAGTACCCCGTTTATTGCAAAATGTGATTTCCCAGTAAAGTTATTTTGAGATCTGGCCATTCGGTAGCAATTACGAGATGATAATATATTATTCTTTGAATGACAATATTATAATTTACCAATGTTTTCGAATAGTAATTCCGTGATTTGTAATGCTGGATTCACTGGGAGCATTCGAGCCGAAAAAAATTCTGAATTTCACCGCGACTGTAAATGCTGTTTTTGGATATAAATATGAACTTGATGGAACTAAAAATGCATGTATTGTATAACATAATGTCCTATGAGTGTCATCTGATGCAGATTGTCAAAGGTAAGTGCATAATTCTAGCTAGTTTTCTGTCTGTTGATGCCCTTCTTTGAATTGGCTAAACATTACACACAGCTATTGTCAATGTACTCCTAACATAACCTAACTTTATGCATTCTCCGTAAAGCCTCTTTGAAAATCGGACAGCATGGTTAGATTTAGGAGATATATCTTTCAAATGGAGGAAAATAGTTGATTATTTGAGTATTTGAAATGATTACTCTTGCAGTTTTGAATTCCCCGCCATGGTCACATGACAATGAATCCCAATACCGGGATAAGTTAAGCATCTCCAATCCAAAATTAAATCTAGAATCGGCTTTCTATTTCACAACGAAGCATCCTTCACTCATGCTGCCAAACATACCCTCGTAAAACTGACCATCCTACCGATCCTCGACTTCGGCGATGTCATCTATAAAATAGCCTCCAACACTCTACTCAACAAACTGGATGCAGTCTATCACAGTGCCATCCATTTTGTCACCAAAGCCCCATACACTACCCACCATTGCGACCTGTACGCTCTCGTTGGCTGGACCTCACTTCATACCCGTCGCCAAACCCACTGGCTCCAGGTTATCTACAAGTCTCTGCTAGGTAAAGCCCCGCCTTATCTCAGCTCGCTGGTCACCATAGCAGCACCCACTCGTAGCACGCGCTCCAGCAGGTATATCTCACTGGTCACCCCCAAAGCCAATTCCTCCTTTGGTCGCCTTTCCTTCCAGTTCTCTGCTGCCAATGACTGGAACGAACTGCAAAAATCTCTGAAGCTGGAGATTCCCATCTCCCTCACTAGCTTTAAGCACCAGCTGTCAGAGCAGCTCACAGATCACTGCACCTGTACATAGCCCATCTGTATACAGCCCATCTATCTACCTCATACCCATACTGTATTTATTTATTTATTCTGCTCCTTTTGCACCCCAGTATCTCAACTTGTACATTCATCTTTTGCACATCTACCATTCCAGTGTTTAATTGCCATATTGTAATTACTTTGCCAGCATGGCCTATTTATTGCCTTAATTCCCTTATTTTACCTAATTTGCTCTCACTGTATATAGACATCTTGTTTTCTTTTTTTCTACTGTATTATTGACTGTATGTTTTGTTCATTCCATGTGTAACTCTGTGTTGTATGTGTCTAACTGCTATGCTTTATCTTGACCAGGTTGCAGTTGCAAATGAGAACTTGTTCTCAACTAGCCTACCTGGTTAAATAAAGGTGAAATAAAATAAATAAATAAAATTAATCCAAAAGGGGTAGGTAAGAGAATGGTCGTGGACAGGCAAAAAGGTCAAAACCAGATCAGAATCCAGGAGGTACAGAGTGGCGGACAGGCTCATGGTCAAGGCAGGTAGAATGGTCAGGCAGGCGTGTACAAAGTCCAGAAACAGGCAAGGGTCAAAACCGGGAGGACTAGAAAAAGACAATAGCAAAAGGAGTACAGGAAAAACACACTGGTTGACTTGACTAAACATACAAGACAAACTGGCACAGAGAGACAGGAAACACATGGATAAATACACTGGGGAAAACACCTGGAGGGGGTGTAGACAATTACAGGAACAGGTGAAACAGATCAGGGCGTGACAAATATAGACATGGATGACAGGCGCATGGGCCCCCAGAGCTGATCTGTTATTGAAGGTCCGTATTTATTTATTTATTTATTTATTCATACAACAGTGGATCAACTCACCAATCGAGGGTGTGAAAAATCTGCACTACATCAAATATTTGTTATCGCATAACATCACTTTTTTGTCTATAACATGAGGCTAAGGGAACATGGGACTGAGAGATCATAGGGCTAAGGGAACATGGGACTGAGAGATCATAGGGCTAAGGGAACATGGGACTGAGAGATCATAGGGCTAAGGGAACATGGGACTGAGAGAACATGGGACTGAGAGATCATAGGGCTAATGGAACATAGGACTGAGAGATCATAGGGCTAAAGGAACGTGGGACTGAGAGATCATAGGGCTAAGGGAACGTGGGACTGAGAGAACATGGGACTGAGAGATCATAGGGCTAAGGGAACGTGGGACTGAGAGATCATAGGGCTAAGGGAACGTGGGACTGAGAGAACATGGGACTGAGAGATCATAGGGCTAAGGGAACGTGGGACTGAGAGATCATAGGGCTAAGGGAACATGGGACTGAGAGATCATAGGGCTAAGGGAACGTGGGACTGAGAGATCATAGGGCTAAGGGAACGTGGGATTGCGAGATGATAGGGCTAAGGGAACGTGGGACTGAGAGATCATAGGGCTAAGGGAACGTGGGACTGAGAGATCATAGGGCTAAGGGAACGTGGGACTGAGAGAACATGGGACTGAGAGATCATAGGGCTAAGGGAACGTGGGACTGAGAGATCATAGGGCTAAGGGAACGTGGGACTGAGAGAACATGGGACTGAGAGATCATAGGGCTAAGGGAGCGTGGGACTGAGAGATCATAGGGCTAAGGGAACATGGGACTGAGAGATCATAGGGCTAAGGGAACGTGGGACTGAGAGATCATAGGGCTAAGGGAACGTGGGACTGCGAGATGATAGGGCTAAGGGAACGTGGGACTGAGAGATCATAGGGCTAAGGGAACGTGGGACTGAGAGATCATAGGGCTAAGGGAACGTGGGACTGAGAGATCATAGGGCTAAGGGAACGTACACATGGTCCCATATAGGCTGAGTCATGTAGTGGCCTCTGCGCGCCGCGTGTGTGTGTGTGTGCGTGTGTGTGTGGGTGGGTGGTCTGGGCCTCAGAGTCCTGCTCTGCTCTGTTCTCCTCTACTCTCCTCTGGCCTGGCTCTATCCTCACTGGCCTCTCTACCGCCACATGTTTGTCCTGCTGTGTTCAAATAACTTAAACTTTCCAGTAGTTGCTCCAAATGTTTGATTGTAAATTCCTGGCCTCTTCAAGTCTTTTAGCTGTAACAATGCCTTGTGACTGCTGGCATGGAATAATACAAAAGGCATCACCATATTCATGAGTTTTGGGCTGCATGGTGGTATTGTAGTTCGGTGTGAGTGTAAGCTACACCATTGTCATTGTCAAGCCAAACAAGGAGTGTCTGTTAGCACAAACAGACTGGTACTCAAGCTAAGTGTAACTGGCCGTGGATCAAACCACAGTCATTAGTGAGATACAGGCGCCGCGGTGGCCGACAAGGAAGACAGACAGACAGCGTCAACCTGCTGCTCTAAAGGCAAAAGATAACATCTGTCTGTCCTCAGTGACATTATCCACCTAGCCAGGCCAGCCTTCTGGGAGGAAGAGGTGCAGGGTTGTAGGGAGTTTAGGGGGGGTTTCTTGTCTCTGGAAACCAGGCGCAGAGGGAGCCACTGCGTCTGATTTAGGCTAAGCCCATCTCTCTCTCTCTCTCTCGGTGAGGGATCTGACAGAATAATCTGGCTACTTATATTTCCCTTTTCACTCCCAGGATTGCTGTTGCACTGTGGGTAATCCATGCAAATATGTTTGATGTAGCAGTGGTTTCCAAGGACGATGGGCTGCGGGGATGTAATAAGGGAACCAATGTGCAATCGTTTTTTTTTTACGGGTGGGGGGGAGAGAGAAGCGCTGTGGCGCCTTCCGGGGATGGCAATTAGAGAAGCATGGAGGAAAACACCTGTTTCTCTGCTTGTTTGGCAGTCTTCAGCACTGCATAGACGCTGAAGCCACGCTGTGGATGTCACTGAGGCGTACACGTACACAGCGGCTCACATCGAAACACTCAGACAAGAGCAACAAGAGGGTCTAATGATATGTGATGATGTGTGCGTGCGTGCGTGTGTGTGTGTCTAATGACGATATGGGTCTGCATTAGTCTCACTACTGCAGTCACACAGCAACCCAGGAAGCTCATTGGTGTAACTGGAACAGGTGATGTAAATGATTCACCTCGGTCCTCTACTTTGCTTCGAAGGTCTTTGTTCTCAGAGAGCTATCAATCAATGAGCATTCAGGACTTTAATGAATGAATCCACGTTTTATGTTGAAATTCTTCCTGATTCCTTGACAGGGATGTTGGGGCTTACATCTGATCGGGGTTTCAATTACGCTTAGAAGTGTAGAAATAGCGACGTGATCAACTTCATAGATAATATACTGTATCAGTGGAGGCTCCTCGGAGAAGGAAGGGGAGGACCATCCTCCTCAGTGAATGGTAAACATTGTAAAACATAAAAAAGTTATCCTTTTTTAGATAAAACTATACTAAATATAATCACGTGTCACCAAATAATGTATTAAAACACATCATTTGGAAAGGTCTACAGTAGACTCAACAGCTAGCTTCCTCTGGGTACATTTTCCGACAAGATAGAACTGCTAAAGGGGGTGGAGTTAGCCTGCAGAGTTCTGTCATACTATCCAGGTCTGTGCCCAAACAATTTGAGCTTCTACTTCTAAAAATCCACCTTTCCAGAAACAAGCCTCTCACCGTTGCCGCTTGTTATAGACCACCTTCAGCCCCCAGCTGTGCCCTGGACACCATATGTGAATTGATTGCCCCCCCATCTATCTTCAGAGCTCGTACTGCTAGGTGACCTGAACTGGGACATGCTTAGCACCCCGGCCATCTTACAATCTAAGCTAGATGCCCTCAATCTCACACAAATTATCTATGAACCTACCATGTACAACCCCAAATCCGTAAACATGGGCACCCTCATAGATATCATCCTGACCAACCTGTCCTCTAAATACACCTCTGCTGTCTTCAACCAGAATCTCAGCGATCACTGCCTCATTGCCTGTGTCCATAATGGGTCTGCGGTTAAACGACCTCCCCTCATCACTGACAAACGCTCCCTAAATCACTTCAGCGAGCAGGCCTTTCTAATCGACCTGGCCCGGGTATCCTGGAAGGATATTGACCTCATCCCGTCAGTAGAGGATGCCTGGTTATTCTTTAAAAGTGCTTTCCTCACCATCTTAAATAAGCATGCCCCATTCAAAAAATGTAGAACTAAGAACAGATATAGCCCTTGGTTCACTCCAGACCTGACTGCCCTTGGCCAGCACAAAAACATCCTGTGCCGTACCGCATTAGAATCGAATAGCCCCCGCGATATGCAACTTTTCAGGTAAGTTAGGAACCAATATACACAGGCAGTTAGGAAAGCAAAGGCTAGCTTTTTCAAACAGAAATTTGCATCCTGTAGCACAAACTCCAAAAAGTTTTGGGACACTGTAAAGTCCATGGAGAAAAAGAGCACCTCCTCCCAGCTGCCCACTGCACTGAGGCTAGGAAACACTGTCACCACCAATAAATCCACGATAATCCTCCGCAATTGTTGCAACCCCTATTACTAGCCTGTTCAACCTCTCTTTCGTATCGTCTAAGATCCCCAAAGTTTGGAAAGCTGCCGCTGTCATCCCCCTCTTCAAAGGGGGAGACACTCTAGACCCAAACTGTTACAGACCTATATCTATCTTACCCTGCCTTTCTAAGGTCTTCGAAAGCCAAGTTTACAAACAGATCACCGACCATTTTGAATCCCACCGTACCTTCTCCGCTATGCAATCTGGTTTCCGAGCTGGTCATGGGTGCACCTCAGCCACGCTCAAGGTCCTTAACGATATCATAACCGCCATCGATAAAAGACAATTCTGTGCAGCCGTATTCATCAACCTGGCCAAGGCTTTTGACTCTGTCAATCACCACATTCTTATCGGCAGACTCAACAGCCTTGTATTCTCAAATGACTGCCTCGCCTGGTTTATCAACTACTTCTCTGATAGAGTTCAGTGTGTCAAATCGGAGGGCCTGTTGTCTGGACATCTGGCAGTCTCTATTGGGGTGCCACAGGGTTCAATTCTCAGGCCGAC
The DNA here is from genome assembly GCF_901001165.1 of Salmo trutta. Taxonomy (NCBI): domain Eukaryota; kingdom Metazoa; phylum Chordata; class Actinopteri; order Salmoniformes; family Salmonidae; genus Salmo; species Salmo trutta. Next base: position 49,431,687 of record NC_042969.1, read on the forward strand.
TCTTTTCTCTGTATACATCAATGATGTCGCTCTTGCTGCTAGTGATTCTCTGATCCACCTCTACGCAGACGACACCATTCGGTATATTTCTGGCCCTTCTTTGGACACTGTGTTAACTAACCTCCAGACGAGCTTCAATGCCATACAACTCCCCTTCAGTGGCCTCCAACTGCTCTGAAATGCAAGTAAAACTAAATGCATGCTCTTCAACCGATCGCTGCCCGCACCTTCCCACCCGTCCAGCATCACTACTCTGGACGGTTCTGACTTAGAATATGTGGACAATTACAAATACCTAGGTGTCTGGTTAGACTGTTAACTCTCCTTCCAGACTCACATTAAGCATCTCCAATACAAAATTAAATCTAGAATTGGCTTCCTATTTCATAACAAAGCTGTAACGGTCGTCTGTGGAAGAAGGAGTAGACCAAAGCGCAGCGTGGTACGTGTTCATGATGTTTATTATACTTTGAACACTGAAACAAAAAAACAAAGTGGAACAAAACGCAACAGCTCTGTCAGGTGAACACACCAAACAGAAAACAACTACCCACACCAACCCTGTGGGAAAAGGCTACCTAAGTATGGTTCCCAATCAGAGACAACGATAGACAGCTGTCCCTGATTAAGAATCATACCCGGCCAAAACAAAGAAATACCAAAACATAGAAAAAGGAACATAGAATGCCCACCCTAGTCACACCCTGGCCTAATCAAAATAGAGAATAAAACCCTCTCTATGGCCAGGGCGTGACAAAAGCATCCTTCACTCATGCTGCCAAACATACCCTCGTAAAATTGACTGTCCTACCGATCCTTGACTTCGGCGATGTAATTTACAAAATAGCCTCCAACACTCTACTCAGCTAATTGGATGCAGTCTATCACAGTGCCATCCGTTTTGTCACCAAAGCCCCATATACTGGCCCTCGTTCATATTCGTCGCCAAACCCACTGGCTCCAGGTCATCTATAAGTCTTTGCTAGGTAAAGCCCCCACCCGTTGCACGCACTCCAGCAGGTATATTTCACTGGTCACCCCCGAAGCCAATTCCTCCTTTGGCCGCCTTTCCTTACAATTCTCGGCTGCCAATGACTGGAACGAATTGCAAAAATCACTGTAGCTGGAGACTCATATCTCCCTCACTAACTTTAAGCATCAGCTGTCAGAGCAGCTCACAGATCATTGCACCTGTGCATAGCCCATCTGTAAATAGCCCATCCAACTACCACATCCCCATATCACTCCAGTGTTAATTGCTAAATTGTAATTACTTCGCCACTACGGCCTATTTATTGCCTTACCTCCTAAGGTGAGAGGATGAGAGCGCATAGATGTGAGAAGGAATACAATGTGGCTGCTATGAATCAGGGGTGATCAGGGGTGTATTCATTATACTGATTCTGTTGAAAAACATTTCTTAAACAGAAGCAAACGGAACAAAACGGGGATAAACATACCTGAATTTGTCCTATAGAAATTCTTGTTTGCAACTGTTGGACAAGTGAGTACACCCTATATAAGATAGATGCAGGCAAGAGTGTGCGCAATTGTCATGAGAATTTTCAATCCCAGTGATAATAATTAACAATCAATAAGCTTTGACTAATCCCCAAGGTTTGTAAGACACTGGGTTAATAATAATTAGGCAAAGACTCAGCTTATGCAAAAGGTCCGTACAGTTTATTCAGAGAACGTTCTGAAGTCCATAATACAGAGACATTCATTTTATAACTTGCTTCTTCCTTACGCACATACATACACACAAACAGTGGGCGGGATGTATCCCACCCCAGAGTTCTCACCACTGTTTATCACTACCCAGCGCTCTCCGTTCCATTCCCCCGAGATTAGAGGAACCTTGAGAAGTACTCCCTGTCCTATCATAAGTTTCTCAGAGTTTCTAGCCAGGTCGAGCCCAAAAAAAGTTGTCTTAAAAAGTTGTCTTTAAGACGAGTTGTCCCTCGTCTTAAACAGCACTGACCTCCACTATTTTCCACCTCCACGAAGCAATGTCAAATACAAACCCTGCATCTGATGTCAACTTGGTTTTCAGATAGGGGAATGAAACACACTGAATGGAGAATGGAAAAAGACACAAAGACGCTGGGTGAGAAGAGGACAGAGATAGAGAGAGGTCGGCAAAAGGGAGAGAAGGATGGAGAGGAGAATAATGCTGTGTCATGTCGGTGGAGCCAGTCTGGTACTCAAGGCAGCAGCAGCTCCGGACCTGCCCTGTCCTTCTGAATGACAGAGACACACATTCACAGTAGGCTGGTGCTTAGGGA